>NC_090266.1:1125699090-1126000177 GCF_040414725.1 Anabrus simplex | reverse complement strand
GTATTGCACAGTGCAAACCTGCGCAGTAGATGTCCACGAAAGAAGCCACTGATAAGTGAAAGAAATAGGCAGATGTACCTACAGTTCGCGAAAGAGTATTGTGAAAAGGCAATGGACTTTTGGAACACCATTATTTTTTCTGATGAAGCGAAGTTTACACAGTTTGCAACTGGTAGGAGCAGGAAGAAATGGCGGAAGCCAAACACCGAACGTGAATCTCAATAAGTAATCCCCATGGTAAAACATGGAGAAGCGAGTGTTATGGTTTGGGGCTGCATGGCTGGGAATGGAGTGGGAAACCTGGCATTTATTGATGGTATTATGCATGCCAGGATGTACATAGATGTGTTGCTCCATAATTTAAGCAGCAGTGCACACAAGCTTCATCTGGAAGGAGTCTTCCGCTTCCAACGGGACAATGATCCTAAGCATTGTGCCAAGATAACCAGTGAATGGTTGTTGTACAACGCTCCAAGAATACTTCTCACTCCACCGCAGAGTCCAGGTCTCAATCCCATAGAGAACCTGTGGGACTATCTAGGCAAAGAAGTGCAAAAAAGCCGTCCTACTAGTAAAGAACATCTTAAGGAGATACCCTCGGATGCACGGTCCAACGTATCTGAAGCGTACACCAAACGTTTAGTTAACTCAATGCCAAGACGTCTGGAACAGATCATCAAAGCTAAAGGCATGCATACAAAGTATTAAGACTGTGTTTGAACAAAGACTTCGGAAAGTGTTTGAATTATCTAGTAGTGTACGAATACTTTTTGTTGTGTTAAAAGACGAGTTTATTTGTTTACTATGTTGAGCGCTGTAAATCTCATAGCAAATGTACAGCTAGCTTTATGCATATGTCTCGTTGGATGTGTTTATATTACTTCATGGTGCTTAATATACAAGGTATACATTAAAATGTTGGTGTACGAATACTTTTTGTGGCTACTGTTTATCATATCCGGCTCTTGTCTACGGATGCAGTATGTATGTATGAATGTATGTATGTATGTATGTATGTATGTATGTATTTATGTATGTATGATATAAGGATTCGTCTAGCACCAACTTAATCGTGATTCATGACAATGCTGCCCACTAACCATGTAAGCATGAGGAGATAAAGAGGAAGACGGGGCCATTCATTATGCATGAGTCAACAAAGTATTTCCTAATCAAAGCAATGCGCACAGTACGAAACAGCAGAGTGATTCGCAAACAAACCATTTCGCAGAGTTATTATATAGTACATATGGATGCTCTGTTTTGGTGTTTTCCGCGAGTCAGATGTACAGTAAGTATTTGAAGTGCCCGGTTGGCAATTAAAGCCAGCAACTCTGATGTATAAATAAATACACACATACGACGAAGATCCATTAAAAGGGGAGGCTATTGCGCGACTCCTGTAGCGGTGATTTGAAAAAGAGAATATGAAAATGGATTCAGCAGGGCTAATGGACAAAAAGTGAATAGGATGAAAGAAGCCTGAGACGTCCATATTGAACAGCCATACAGTGAACCCAGTCAGTTTCTGACAGTTACGATTCTGCTCATGTGTGTGTACTAAAATAACAGAAAATGAAATTAAACTCACAAATAGAGATATTCATAGATTATGATACGTGGACTGTCAAAATACACAATTCATGTCATCTCAGCATTAATAATAATATTTCGCTTGGCTATTGAAAGCCTGGTGCAGCTCTTGTAAGGAAGATCCTCTTACGAGGGTAGGCAGAGAATAGGAAATCGTGTTATTGTTGTGGAGGATAGTGTTTTCTGTGGTGTAAGATTTGAGGGGATGATGGGGTCATTACAAACTCCCAGTCGCTGAGTCAAAGAAAGTAACCATTTAAGATTAAAGTCCCCACCCGGCCGGGAATCAAACCCAGCGCCCTCTAAACTAAATGCTGCTACGTTTACCACGCAACCAAAGCGTCGGACACTAAAGCATCAAAGACTTAATTTTCTAAAGGCCTAAGTGTGATTTTGTCACTTTTTATTTTTAAAAGTTGCTTTACGTCGCACTTACACAGATAGGTCTTACGGCGATGATGGGATAGGAAAGTTCTAGGAGTGGTAAGGAAGCAGCCTTGGCCTTAATTGAGGTACACACCGGCCGAGTTGGCCGTGCGCGTAGAGGCGCGCGGCTGTG
Organism: Anabrus simplex; assembly: GCF_040414725.1. Lineage (NCBI taxonomy): Eukaryota > Metazoa > Arthropoda > Insecta > Orthoptera > Tettigoniidae > Anabrus > Anabrus simplex. The sequence goes on along the minus strand of NC_090266.1, from coordinate 1,125,998,025 downwards.
AGCTTGCATCCGGGAGATAGTAGGTTCGAATCCCACTATCGGCAGCTCTGAAAATGGTTTTCCGTTGTTTCCCATTTTCACACCAGGAAAATGCTGGGGCTGTACCTTAAATAAGGCCACGGCCGCTTCCTTCCAACTCCTAGGCCTTTCCCATCCCATCGTCGCCGTAAGACCTATCTGTGTCGGTGCGACGTAAAGCCCCTAGCAAAAAATTAAGGTACAGACCCAGCATTTGACAGGTGTGAAAATGAGAAATCACCGACAACCATATTTAGGGCTGCCGACAGTGGGGTTCGAACCCACTATCTCCTGAATGCAAGCTAACAGCTGCACGCCCCTAACCGGGCGGCCTACTCACTCGGTTTTGTCACAACTACATTAGTATTTTCAGAACGATCTCTCCTGAAATGTACAGTACATTCTGATCGTACTCTTATGTTTTATGTGAGTCGTCAGTCCATAGATTGGTTTTCTTCAGCTCTTATTGCCACCCAATCCTGCACAAAATTTTCCATTTGTTTTACGGGAACACTCGAAAACTCTTTTTCGATACTTAGTTTCTTGAAAAGTGTATTCATCTGTCTAGTTCAATTTGAGCTCATTCAGATTAAGATTATGAGGTGGTTGTGTTTTTGTTGTTGTCACATTACTGGTCGGAGAATGAAAACCTTGGTAATATACAGTAACTGAAGTACTTGCCGCTCGTTTGATCACCACCTATAATTTCTTTTGTTTTGCCAATTTTTCAGATATTTATCCGTTTTAGGTCAACTCAAGACCAAATCGGTGGTTTTTACGTTTCGTGTCTGTTTGTCTGTTTTTCTGTCTGTCTGTTTGTCTGTTCCACCATCACGTCGAAACGGCTGGATAGATCTCAACCAAACTTCATATTTAGAGTATACTCATCCCGGGGAAGGTTTCGATATGCATATTATTTTAAAATCTTTGAATAGACGGGGGGATTATAGGAAAACCAGGTTTTCCTCCATTTTCTCTTATACTATTGATTTTCTGTAAACTTAGTTTTCCGTAGTGAAACGTCTCTTCATTATAAACAACTTTCGTTATGTTCATAACCGAGCTCGATAGCTGCAGTCGCTTAAGTGCGGCCAGTATCCAGTAATCGGGAGATAGTAGGTTCGAACCCCACTGTCGGCAGCCCTGAAGATGGTTTTCCATGGTTTACCATTTTCACACCAGGCAAATGCTGGGGCTGTACCTTAATTAAGGCCACGGCCGCTTTCTTCCCACTCCTAGCCCTTCCCTGTCCCATCGTCGCCATAAGACCTATCTGTGTCGGTGCGACGTAAAGCATCTAGTAGCGTTATGTTCATAATTTACCTTACTCTTCACATGACGGTGAAATTTACAATTTTCCGCTGGTACCATGCTCTGCATTGAGTGACGGACAGACCGACAACGAACCTACAGGTTACCATGGCAACGTCTCTGACTGCATGCCAGCAGGGAAGTAACGTATTGCCATTTTCCTCATCATGCTTTTAAATTCGTGGTTGTTCCTTGGGTAGAAGGCAAGAGAGGCGTCAATCGGCCTATCTGCGGGATATTGGCGGAATATCGTTGGATGTTATAACCGCCCTCGAATAGATTAAGTAATAACACCATTAGTCATCTTCTTATTACTTGTTTACCTAAGAATCACTGGACCTAAATTTCTCCTCTGTTACCCCTTTATTATATCCATAACTCACACTAGCATAATTTATTAAGGGGCATTTGATTTTCCAATACATTCACTTGGCATTTACATATTTGTCGTTATCCGTCTGTCCTCAGTTATAATCCATTTTCTATTACTTTCAACTTTCTTAACTATATTATTTTCTTCCTTAATTACGCCGTATGTACGCGAGTGCTAGAAACTACTGGATGTATTTCCACCAAGACTCATATTTAGAATACACCTGTCCTTGATAGGTTTTAGGGCAAATATTGTTTCTAAATCCCTGAACTGACTGGGGGTTTATACGAAACCGAAACAGTGATTTTGCACTTCCACAAAATATACACAACCAAACTTAATGGAAATCTACCTACCTTGGTAGAAATTAATTTCTAAACCTTTTTTCTCATGTGCATCATTTCGATACGAGGATTAATAAGGGAGATATCATTAACGGACCGTTTTTCTGTACAAGTCCCATCGGACTTAACTCACGAGCGGGTGCGTGTAAAGCGTATTCCTTACAACTTGAAAACTACTGAAGACATTCGAACCAAAATTCATATTTAGCATCCACCTGTCCAAAGGTAGGTTTTAAACGTAAATAACATTTCATGTTCCGGAGTGGACTGGCGGGTTATAGGGAACCGAAATGGCGATTTTACTCTTCCACAATATATACAGAACAAGACCAACCTGACTGGAAAACGACCAAACGTGATGGAATTACACCTCTAAACCTTTTTTTTTTCATGTGCATTTTTTCGTCAGGAGGATTAATAAGGGAGATATCATGAATGGTCACTTTTGCAGGTTAAGTCCAGCGGACATAGCCCAAAAGGTGTTTTACATGGAGCAGATTCCTTATCTATATAAATCAAATCGTAACGACTGTGTGCCTCTACACTGACTATTTTGGCGAAAATTTCGTACAGCTTTCCGTTTAAGGGGTAATAATGACCATCTGCATAATTTTTGGTTTAGTTTCCTGAAAGTCCTAATTTTTACCCGCCTCGCCCAAAATCCAGATTGCGGCATAATCTGCCAGAAGAAAAAGAAGATAATAGAAATTTGACAAAATTATACGTTTTAAACCTGTAACGAACGGAAAACATTCTAGATCATTAAATTTTTCACTTTTTATCCTCGAAGAATATCGAAATATGCAGGCAATTTTAATGATGGTGCAGACCTTCGGAAATTTCTATCACATAACGGATTGCACAATCTCCGTTCAATTTGGAATGATCTACAACCTTGGTCTTATGCCTTTTTGCCGTATCTGTATCCCTTTTACGTTTGATTTTTCTCTATTAATCGATGTTAAGTCAATTTGGAATTTTCACATGCATAATTCATACTTTCAGTTACTTATATCAAATACAGAATCATCAAACTCTTCACGAAAATTGACCCACCCAGTAGCCATATGTGAGCCAAATGCTATGTATGTAGCTGTCACATAATTATCCGAAAAGTAATGTAATGTGAGATAATCTTACAAAACCGTTACCCTGTTCCACGTTTCTAACTCAGTCTGGCCCAAGAATAGATGACGTATCATAGGACCAGCCATTTAGGCCACTAAATCCGGCGTGTCTTATGGTATAATCCTTTGTCGATATGACGTACGTTTAGTAGCAGTTAATCTGTAAATGAAGGCATTCAATAGTGTAAACACGCATATACTTTCGTATGTCGATCTATATATATTCACTGATATCGACTTTTTGCGATTGAGAAAGGGTGGGTCTGCTATTGTAATCAGTACTCCCCACACCGACTTTGACTGGCAGTATGAAAGGGTTCCTTCTCCAACTCCTGTGTAACTGTCATTAGTAAGGAAGGCCTACAATTGTAATGAATATTTCCCTTCTCGATTTGACTTGCAGAAGGCAAGTGAGCATGCAGTTTTGTTTAAAACTCCCCTACCCGATTGTGTTTGGCAGTAGGCAAGGGTGCCCGCCATTATAAAGAAATGTCCTCATCTAAAATGTGACTGGCATTAGGCATGGTGGCCTGCTATTTTGATGGAAACTCACCAACTTGGTGTGACTGGCAGTAAGCTGGCTGGCAGTAGGAAAATGGGCCTGGCATTATAATGGTAACTGCACAACTCAATTTCGAGTGATAGTACGGTAATTGCCAGCTGCTTTCACTTGAGCTCAGACCCTTTAAAGTGCTTCCTTACTTCTTCCCAACGGATCACAAAGAGTGTTTTAAAACCTAGGTAAAGATCCTTGAGGCACTTTAAAGCGATAGACGCAGTTTACAGTAAATGCACTCCAGTGTAAGCTCGTAGGGGATGAACCCTAACTTGGGATAAAAAGTGAAAAATTTAATGATCTAGGATGTTTTCCGTTCGTTACAGGCTAAAACGTATAATTTTGTCGAATTTCAATTATCTTCTTTTTCTTCTGGCAGATTATGCCGCAATCTGGATTTTGGGCGAGGCGGGTAAAAATTAGGACTTTCAGGAAACTAAACCAAAAATTATGCAGATGGTCATTATTACCCCTTAAACGGAAAGCTGTACGAAAATTTCGCCAAAATAGTTAGTGTAGAGGCACACAGTCGTTACGATTTGATTTATATAGATAAGGAATCTGCTCCATGTAAAACACCTTTTGGGCTATGTCCGCTGGGCTTAACCTGCAAAAGTGACCATTCATGATATCTCCCTTATTAATCCTCCTGACGAAAAAATGCACATGAAAAGAAAGGTTTAGAGGTGTAATTCCATCACGTTTGGTCGATTTCCAGTCAGGTTGGTCTTGTTATATATATATTGTGGAAGAGTAAAATCACCATTTCGGTTCCCTATAAACCGCCAGTCCATTCCGGAAAATAAAATATTATTTACGTTTAAAACCTACCTTTGGACAGGTGGATGCTAAATATAAATTTTGGTTCGAATGTCTTCAGTAGTTTTCAAGTTGTAAGGAATACGCTTTACACGCACCCGCTCGTGAGTTAAGTCCGATGGGACTTGTACAGAAAAACGGTCCGTTAAGGATATCTCCCTTATTAGTACTCGTATCGAAATGATGCACATGAGAAAAAAGGTTTAGAAATTAACTTCTACCAAGGTAGGTAGATTTCCTGTAAGTTTGGTTGTGTACATTTTGTGGAAGTGCAAAATCACTGTTTCGGTTTCGTATAAACCCGCAGTCAGTTCAGGGATTTAGAAACAATATTTTCCCAAAAACCTCTCAAGGACAGGTATATTCTAAATATGAGTCTTGGGTGAAATACATCCAGTAGTTTGTGGCACTCGCGTACATACGGCGTAATTAAGGAAGGAAGAAATACAGTTAAGAAAGTAGAAAGTAACAGAAAATGGATTATAACTGAGGACAGCCGGATAACGACAAATATTTAAATGCCAAGTGAATGTATTTGAAAATCATATGACCCTCAATAAATTATGCTCGTGTGAGTTATGGATATTAGAAAGAGGTAACAGAGGAGAAATTTAGGTCCAGTGATTCTTAGGTAAACAAATAATAAGAAGATGACTAATGGTGTTATTACTTAATCTATTCGAGGGCGGTTATAACATCCAACGATATTCCGCCAATATCCCGCAGATAGGCCGATTGACGCCTCTCTTGCCTTCTACCCAAGGAACAACCACGAATTTAAAAGCATGATGAGGAAAATGGCAATACGTTACTTCCCTGCTGGCATGAAGTCAAAGACGTTGCCATGGTACCCTGTAGGTTCGTTGTCGGTCTGTCGGCCACTCAATGCAGAGCATGATACCAGCGGAAAATTGTAAATTTCTCCGTCATGTGAAGAGTAAGGTAAATTATGAACATAACGAAAGTTGTTTATAATGAAGAGACGTTTCACGTACGGTAAACTAAGTTTACAGAAAATCAATAGTATAAGAGAAAATTGGTTTTCCTATAAACCCCCTGTCGTTTCAAAGATTTTAAAATAATATGCATATCGAAACCTTCCCCGGGATGAGTATACTCTAGATATGAAGTTTAGTTGTGATCTATCCAGCCGTTTCGACGTGATGGTGGAAAAACCAATCTGGTTTTCCTATAAACCCCCCGAGTATTCAAAGATTTTAAAATGATATGCATATCGAAACCTTCCCCGGGATGAGTATACACTAAACATGAAGTTTGGTTGAGATCTATCCAGCCGTTTCGACGTGATGGTGGACCAGACAGACAGACAAACAGACAGACAAACAGACAAACAAACAGACACGAAACGTAAAAACCACCGATTCGGTCTTGAGTTGACCTAAAACGGATAAATATCTGAAAAATTGGCAAAAGAAAAGAAAAGAAATTACAGACAGCGGACCCCTACAATTTTATTTATATAGATTTACAATAAAAATTAAAATATAAACCTAATATTATACTTATGAACTATGGACAGTAGTAAGTGTGTGTTTCAAATTATTATTTTAATTTCTCCTAAAGTATGCATTGAAAATGGAAACCTAAAACCTGTTTTTCAGTCATTGACCGGGTCAGGGATGTAATGAATTAATCATATATAGGCTGTTATTACGATGGTGTCGCCACTCCCAAAGTGATATACCTAAAATATAAAATATTAATCTAAACTAATCAAAGGACTAAATTATTCATGGTACACAATAATGCTCCTCTACTTACTTTACGTCTTCTCTCTGTGTGAGTTCTCTTCTGACTGACCTTAAGAAGATTCTCTCGTCGTGAAATATGTCCACGTTTGGCATTTTGTTAATTGACTGACGTATTCTGTTTAATGGTGAATTCATATGGTGATTTGTGTTCGACCTTTTAACAAGGAAAGTTAAATTATTTCTATTGCTTCCAAACGGTGCATACAGGTTTATTTGGTGGAGTAAGTCTCGGTTATCTGCTTTACCTTTGATAATTCTATGTAGGTATTTTACACACTTTAATGTTCTCCTAGTATGCAACATATCTATTCCAAAATTTGTTATTCAGTCACTATATGCCCCATATTTTGCACTAGTTTTAGAGATAAAGAAATACAGATATCTTAGAAATTTAGCTTGAACATTTTCTATTTCTTTTACACGTTTAATACATGATGGATTCCAGACCATAGAGGCATATTCTATTACTATTCTAAGTAGTGAATTGTAAACCTGTATTATCGCTTTGATATTTTTGAATTTGTTTGTGTTTCTCATTAGGAATCCTGGGTTCCTATAGGACTTATTTACGGCGTTATTTATGTGTATATTGAAAGGGCGCATAGTAGCCATTGCAGTAACAGTTAGCCTATTAATGTGTGAATGTAAATGTCATTGTATGAAATTCCATAGCCTGTTTCCAGTCATTTCACCGGGTCAGGAATGGAATGAATGAAGCCCCCATCTAGCGGCGAGGATAGGAATTATGCCAGCTGCCGAAACCTGTCGCACTCCTCTGGGGAAATGATTAATTAATGACAGATGAAGTGAAATGATATCGGAGAGTGTTGCTGGAATGAATTACGACACGGAAAACCGGAGCGCCCGGAGAAAAACCTCTCCCGCCTCCATTTTGTCCAGCAAAAATCTCACATGGAGTGACCAGGATTTGAACTACAGAAGCCAGCGGTGAGAGGCCGGTGCGCTGCCGCCTGAGCAACGGAGGCTCTTAAATGTCATTGTAATGTACTCTATAGTTAATTAATTACTGTAGTAGTGCAATTTTTCCGTGGATGAAACTACTGCACCACACCTACTATTTTCAAAAGCACTGTAAATTCTACTTTCATTGTCGGGCTCCATGGCCACATGGTTAGCGTGCTGGCCTTTGATGACAGGGGTCCCAGGTTCGATTCCCGGCAGGGTCGTGAATTTTAACGACCATTGGTTAATTTCTCTGGCACGGGGGCTGGGTGTATGTGTCGTCTTCATCATCATTCATCCTCATCACAACGCGCAGATCGCCTACGGGAGTCAAATCAGAAGACCTGCACCTGGCTAGCCGAACATGTCCTCGGACACTCCCGGCACTAAAAGCCATAAGCCATTTCATTTAATTCCATTTCTACTTTCAATATTTGTGTCTCGTGTTAAGTTCTTCATTCATGTGCTTAATTATTACCTGCGTATTTGAAAACTGAATGTTAGCCTTAACTTAAGCAGATAAGAAAAATGAACTCCGTCAATAGCATTTAACGCAGCGGTGTTAAGTTACAGAAGGGTTGTGACAACAAAAATATAGGCTACTACGAAATTTATTCCTTGACTTGCTATGTGCTTCACCGAGAAACAGCTCTTGGCCATTCCTGATTTCAACGAGCATGTCAACAGCAACGTCGGGCAGCAGGAGAGGAGGATGGACCAAGCAAGTAAGCTAAGCTATCGTTTAATTATTTTCGCTTCACGATATAATCTGATTTATGCTACGTGATCGTTCTGTCCCAGAAGTAAATTTCTATTCAGCCATTCTCATCGGATTATTATTAATCTAATTGTATACATGGTGCTATTTCATCTACAATATCGTAGTGCTGATCAGTGGAAACTAGACTGATGAGGGGGAGCGGGCGGTGGAAGAGTTGATGGCGGCAGAGCCATACCAGAATAAAATGTTACGAACCGCCTTTGCACAGAACATAAACTATGGTACAATCATGACATATACCACGACCGCGTGTGAAAGAAACCGGAGGAAACCATTGTCAGGTAGGTTCCCAAATCTCACCACCTAAAATCAAACCATGATTCGTCACTACATGAAGCTCCTCATCTTAAGACCCGCGTGAGGCTATTGTAATGAGTAGTGAAACTGAACGAACATCATTTTAGGTGAATTACGTTTCTCCATTTTAAAATGCCACAGACGAGAAGGAAACATATTGTAACTTAATTCTCTGTCCGGCTTCATGGCTGAATTGTCAGCTTGCTGGCGTTTGGCCCAGGGTGTCCTGGGTTGGATTCCCGAACGGGTCAAGGATTTTAATCTTTATTGGTTAATTCCGATGACTCAAGGGTTGGGTGTGTGTGCCGTCTTCAATAGTAGAATTTGTCATAGGTAGAGTTCCATCCTCATAGACGCGCAGGTCGGCGATATGGCGTCAACTCGAAAGATCTGCTGCAGGCTTCATCGGAGGCCATGCGCCATTAATTAAATTTAATTCTCTTCAATGGAAGAACACGGTGTCAGCTCAGGAATTCTCGGAAATAAAATTTCTTGAAGTAAAACGTCGCAAACCTCTAACCAATTAGCGCTGTTATTAAAACCCAGACTTGAACTCTGTTAAGGTGGCCATTTAGTCGACTTCTTCTGTAAGAAGGAATTCTTCTTCTCCTTCTTGATCTGTTTACCCTCCAGGGTTGGCTTTTCCCTCGGACTCAGCGAGGGATCCCACCTCTACCGCCTCAAGGGCAGTGTCCTGGAGCGTGAGACATTGGGTCAGGGATACAACTGTGGAGGAGGACCAGTACCTCGCCCAGGCGGCCTCACCTGCTATGCTGAACAGGGGCCTTGCGGTAGGATGGGAAGATTGGAAGGGATAGGCAAGGAAGAGGGAAGGAAGCGGCCGTGGCCTTAAGTTAGGTACCATCCCGGCATTTGCCTGGAGGAGAAGTGGGAAACCACGGAAAATCACTCCCAGGATGGCTGAGGTGGGAATCGAACCCACCTCTACTCAGTTGACCTTCCGAGGCTGAGTGCAGCCCGTTATAGCCCTCGTACCACCTTTCAAATTTCGCGGCAGAGCCGGGAATCGCACCTGGGCCTCCGGGGGTGGCAGATAATCACACTAACCACTACACCACTGAGGCGGAAAAGATGGAATTACAGTTGGTATAACCTACATCCCACCCACAAGAGACTAACTTCGTCTATCAAACCAAACTACACCCAATAATGCAAAACCCCCGAAGGGCCAAACGACCACTTCTCAGCCCGAAGGCCTGCAGATTACAAGGTGTCGTGTGGTCGTCACGACGAATCCTTTCGACCATAATTCTTGGCTTTATAAACTGGGACCGCTATCTCGCCGTCAGCAAGCTCCTCAGGTGTAATCACGTACGCAGAGAGGACCTCAAACCAGCCCTGAGATCCAGGTAAAATTCCCTGATCTGACCAGGAAATGAGCCCTGACCCTCCCGATAGGAGGCAGGTGCACTGCCCCTAGACGGCGGGGCTGGCTTTCCTATCAAAGTATATTCTATACTGAAGTAATTTAAAGCACATTTAAGAGGCTGCTGTCCTAATTACATTTTAATTAAGTGCGGAATACCAATATCACCTTAACTTCATTAATGGCTTAAGATACACTTTCATTGATTTCCTATCATCACTGTAATCTTATGTAAGTTCTGATGTAGAGCAACACCGCAGACTGGGAATGTTGGCAAAGTTATGTGCATATTTTAGCTGAGCATACAGGGCTTTGGCCATGTAAGAGGGTGGTTTCTGTTAGCGCTTCATTTAGGCGCAAAAACTTCATGGACAGTTCACCGAGGTAAATACTTTAAATGTATGTACTAGCAATGTAACGTGAAATTCACTGACACTTGTAGCAGCCTAAATAACGCAAGGCGTCAAATAAATTTCAAAATTGGTATACAGTGTCCTAGACCCTTCAACACACGACTACTGCTGAGTATGAGAAATTCATTGTTCTAACCTACCGAGGACGATGGACTACGTTGCTTTTGAGGCCTGCATGTTTGTAATTAATCAGGGCTAGTGTTAACTGGTACACTCGTGATCAGAAGATTTTCGGGTGGGGAGAGAGAGACAAGTAACGTTTGGAAGTATATATTGGCCAATCCTGAGGATGAGGAAGAGAGAAGGGCGAGAAACGTCATACGTGTTCTTCTTCCAGGAGGTGTGGCTTTTACCACTTACTGCTCCCTCACTCCCTCACTCCCTTCCCCTTCCTTTTTTCCTTGTTCATCAAACCACACTGTGTATTTTGCACACTGGCCACGCATACTGGATATAATAACGTTTTCTAATCAAAGAAACCGATCAATTGATTGCAATTTCACTGTGAAGAAATGTGCATGGTATGATTCCGTCGGAATACGTGTGGCACTTAACTGTTTGATCAGCGGTGATAATAGTTGAAATGGAGAGGATCTTCGAACACCCTTGCGTCTCTGATGATCATAAGTATTTATTGCCAGGTTATTTTTACTTCGGTTGTTGATTATCATTGTTATTATTATTATTATTATTATTATTTATTTTTTTGCTAGGGGCTTTACGTCGCACCGACACAGATAGGTCTTATGGCGACGATGGGATAGGAAAGGCCTAGGAGTTGGAAGGAAGCGGCCGTGGCCTTAATTAAGGTACAGCCCCAGCATTTGCCTGGTGTGAAAATGGGAAACCACGGAAAACCATCTTCAGGGCTGCCGATAGTGGGATTCGAACCTACTATCTCCCGGATGCAAGCTCACAGCCGCGCGCCTCTACGAGCACGGCCAACTCGCCCGGTATTATTATTATTATTATTATTATTATTATTATTATTATTATTATTATTATTATTATTATTATTATTATTATTATTATTATTATTCAACATTTAGGAAATGAACTCAGCAGTTATTTAAAATTCAATTCAATACAGGTGGAAAAAATGGTCAGACTAAGAAAGAGTACTTTTATATTACTTGGCAGTTGGTGTAAAGGAGTGAAAAGGAAAGAAAAGAAAGGCCTATTTAGCACGTTTTCGCCTGCGAATAACTTCTGAACCTGTAATGTACACTGATGTTCATAAAAACCAGAACACCTTTAAGCGCTGGAGATAGGAAGTTCATACTCACAGGACCCTCTCCTGCGAACCATGTGACCTTGCCGCGGTGGGGAGGCTTGCTTGTCCCAATGATGCAGATAGCCGAGCAGCAGGTGTAACCATATCGGATGAGTATCTGTTGAGAGACCAGACTAAGGAATGGTTCATCGAAAGGGGGGTAGCAGCCTTTCGGAAGTTGCAAGGGCGGCAGTCTAGATGATTGACTGATATGGCCTTGTAATAATACTCAGCATGGCTTAGCTGTGTTGATACTGCTACACGGCTGAAAGCAACGGGAAACTACACCGGTTACCAACTCGCCAGGACATGCAGCTCTCTCTGTATGAATGATGTACTGATGATGGCTTCCTCCCGGGTAAAATATTCCGGAGGTAAACTAGTCCCCCATTCGGATCTCCGGATGGGGACTACACGAGAGGGGGCGATCATCAGGAAGATGGATACTGACATTCTGCGAGTCGGAGCGTGGAATGTTATAAGTTTGAATCGTTGTGGTAGATTAGAGAATCTGAAAAGGGAGATGGATAGACTGAAGTTAGATGTAGTTGGTATAAGTGAAGTACGTTGGCGGGAAGAACATGATTTTGGGTCAGGCGACTACCGAATTATCAACACAAAGTCAAACAGAGGAAATGCAGGAGTTTGTTTAATAATGAATAAGAAAATAGGTCAGCAGGTAAGCTACTACGACCAGCATAGTGAAGAAATTATTGTAGTCAAGATAGACACGAAACCAATGCCCACCACAATAGCGCAGGTATATATGCCTACTAGCCCAGCGGATGATGAGGAAATAGAAATAACATATGAAGAGATAGAAGATTTAATATAATATGTAAAAGGTGACGAGAATCTAATTGTGATGGGAAATTGGAATGCAGTGGTAGGCCAAGAAGAGAAGGTAATACAGTAGGAGAATTCGGATTGGGACAAAGGAACGAAAGAGGAAGTCGGCTGGTTGAATTCTGCACGGATCATAATTTAGTCCTTGCCAATACTTGGTTCAAACACCACAAACGACGGCTTTATACGTGGAAGAGACCTGGAGACACTGGAAGGTATAAAATAGACTTCATTATGATTAGGCAGAGATTCAGAAACCAGGTGTTCGATTGCAAAACCTTCCCAGGAGTAGACGTGGACTCTGACCACAACTTGTTGGTCATGAAATGCCATCTGAAGCTGAAGAAATTGAAGAAAGGAAAGAATGCAAAAGGATGGGATCTAGACAAGTTGAAAGAAGAGAGCGTGAGGGATTATTTCAAGGAACATGTTGCAAAAGGACTAAATGAAACGGCTGAAGGAAACACAATAGAGGAAGATAGGATAGTCATGAAAAATGAAGTCAGCAGGGCATCTGAAGAAATGATAGGAAGGAAGAAAAGATCAACTAAGGATCAGTGGATAACTCAGGAGATACTAGACCTGATTGATGAACGACGAAAATACAAGAATGCTAGAAATGAAGAGGGCAGAAAAGAATACAGGCGATTAAAAAATGAAGTGGATAGAAAGTGCAAGGTACCTAAGGAATACAGGCTGAAGAAGAAGTGCAAGGATGTCGAAGGTTGTATGATCCTGGGAAAGGTAGATGCTGCATACAGGAAAATCAAGGAAATCTTTGGAGAAAGGAAATCTAGGTGTATGAATATTAAGAGCTCAGATGGAAAGCCACTTCTATGGAAAGAAGACAAAGCACATAGATGGCAGGAACATATCCAACAGTTGTAACAAGGTGAAGATGTAGATAATTTGGTTCTGGAACAAGAAGAGACTGTTGATGCTGATGAAATGGGAGACCCAAATTTGAGGTCAGAGTTTGACAGAGCTGTGAGCGACCTAAGTAGGAACAAGGCACCTGGAATTGATGACATTCCTTCTGAATTACTGACTGCCTTAGGAGAAACCAGCATGGCAACGCTATTTCATTTAATGCGTAAGATGTATGAGACAGGAGAAGTCCCATCCGATTTTCGGTAGTGTTGTTATACCTATTCCCAAGAAAACCGGTGCTGACAGGATGAGCCATATTTGAATGGCAATTTCATAAAAGTTACCTTTATGTTATTTCTAATGGCCTCTTCCGACTTCTCATTGATTGACTTAACTATTTCCAAGATTGTATTAGAGAGGGCAGCACCCTCAGTTGTGAACACGCAGGATCATTCTTTCCGGCGAGAGTGTAATTTTATCTCTTTGACTCGTATGTTTGTTGTGGTTTAGAGATAGGGATATCAAATGGACCCCACGCAGATCGGAGTGGCTTTTCTGAGCTATATATGGGTATTTATTAGATTCAAACTTATTCTATACTGCCATCCTTCTTCTTACCTTGATGGTTAATATTACAGGTATGGCAATTCTTTCATATTATTATTGGTTCTACTGTCCTTTTGTGATATCTGCTCTAGTATTCATAGCAGATTCATACGCGTCCTTTCGCTCCACAGCATGAATGGGCTGCGTGTTTGGTTGTGGTTATTGGAATTATTTTTTTGTGATAATTGGGTCTCATAATACTTCGTTTATGTGCACTGCATTCTAAAGTATTTCGCCATCAAATAACTGTCTGCCGTTCGTGTCGCTGCGAGCTCCCACTCGCTTCGTACGAGGCGCGTACACTGATGGCTTTGTGCATGAGAACGGGATTTTTCTGATCCCGCAGCTGATTCATTTGTGCTGTGCACTCTACGTCTGGTGTTAACGAGACCTTGTTTATTGACCTGGGAGTCATACTACATGAAAATGAGTTCGTTATTTAACTGGAGCTGGTGCTCATATTGGTTGCCGATACCGGCTTTGTCTGACTGGTGTGCACGTATCTTGGTATGAGAGGGGAGTGAAAGGATGACGTATCGGTCGGTTAAATTTCCATTTTAAGTTCTTGTTTTTTGTGTCTCATTTTTGTTTTTTCGTACAGTACTGTTTATTTTGCCTTCGCACGTATTCTGGGCGCTCGCTTACCCAGAGGGCAGCCATGTTCTTTTTATATTTAGGCTATACGCATGTCTGAGTTTCTTCTTCGGGTTATTGACATCGTTTCTTTCGTCCAGAGATGTTTCTCTTTGTGCCATACGGATATCTTACATATTCTATCTTTCCTTCTCTGTTTTTTTTCCTCCGTGAGGCGCGAGAGCTTGGACGGTCATTGTTGATTGTTGATGAGATGATGGAGTTGAAATAAGAATGTAAAGGATGGTATTGAACTCGTGGAAAGAACGACCTTTTTGATCTGTGTTTCATGTATTGGAAGTGGCATATTGAATTATGATTATCAATTTAAGTGAGTGAGCTCGTCGTAAGTTTAATTTTACCTGGTGTTTGATAACGCCATGCTCACGCAATAATGCTACGACATCGACTGAACAAAGTCTACTCATGTATGTACCTTTTCCTCATATCTTTAATTTATTGGTTTTATTCTTTACCTTTTGTTTTTATTTTACAATATCAACAAACCCTCATTAAATTTTACTTGAATTTTATTGGTTGCAGTGTTTGCCTCTTAGCATTCTTCACTGGTAATGAGGGTCTTTTCCATTTCAAGGCCGTGTTGTTTGGCCTTTCCTAGTCGCGATCTACGCCTCAGGTCTCCCGATACATCCGTTGGTGCTAGGTTAGTGTTTGGTAAGGGAGGGGGTGTGGTTCACAGGTGTGTAAACTATCGCACCATTAGTTTAGTATCTCATGCCTGCTAAATTTTAACACGTATGATTTACAGAAGAATGGAAAAACAAGTTTAAGCTGAGTTGGGAGTAGATCAATTTGGCTTCAGAAAAAATGTAGGAACACGTGAAGCAATCCTGACTTTACGTCTGATCTTAGTGGATCGAATCAAGAAGGACAAGCCCACGTACATGGCATTCGTAGATCTTGAAAAGGCATTCGACAATGTTGATTGGACCAAGCTATTTAAGATTCTGAAGGTGATTGGGATCAAGTACCGAGAACGAAGATTTATCTACAATCTGTATACAAATCAGTGTGCAGTGATAAGAATTGAGGGCGTTGAAAAAGAAGCAGCAATCCAGAAAGGAGTGAGGCCAGGCTTCAATTTGTGCCCCTCCTTTTAAATGTTTACATAGAAAGGGCAGTAAAGGAAATTAAAGAAGAATTTGGAAAGGGAATCACAATCCAAGGAGAGGAAATCAAAACGTTGAGATTTGCCGATTATAGTGTTATTTTATCTGAGACTGCAGAAGATCTCGAGAAACTGCTGAATGGTATAGACGAAGTCTTGGGTAAGGAGTGCAGAATGAAAATCAATAAGTCCAAAACAAAAGTAATGGAGTGCAGTCGAACGAAGGCAGGTGATGCAGGAAATATTAGATTAGGAAATGAAGTCTTAAAGGAAGTAGATGTATATTGTTACTTGGGTAGTAAAGTAACTAACGATGGCAGAAGTAAGGACATAAAATGCAGACTAGCACAAGCAAAGAAGAGCTTTCTTAAGAAAAGAAATTTGCTCACATCAAACATTGATATAGGAATTAGAAAGATATTTTTGAAGACTTTCGTGTTGAGCGTGGCATTGTATGGAAGTGAAACATGGACGATAACTAGCTCAGAAAGAAGGAGAATAGAAGCTTTTGAAATGTTATGTTACAGAAGAATGCTGAAGGTGAGATGGATAGATCGAATCACGAATGAAGAGATACTGAATCGAATTGGTGAGAGGAGATCGAATTTGCTAAATTTGATGAGAAGAGGAGATAGAACGATTGGACACATCTTAAGACACCCAGGACTTGTGCAGTTGGTTTTTGAAGGAAGTGTGGGTTGTAAGAACGGTAGGGGTAGACCAAGGTATGTATATGACAAGCAGATTAGAGCAGATGTAGGATGCAGTAGTTACGTAGAAATGAAAAGGTTGGCACAGGATAGGGTGGCCTGGAGAACTGCATCAAACCAGACTATGGGCTGATGACTCAAACAACAACAATTCACAGGACATGTGGATTAGTATCTTCTGAAAAAATGATAAGTATTTGAACCATGTCGGCCCTCAGGATCAAGGTCCACGTCGGTATCACGGTGCACCACCTCCGAATGGTAAAATGTGCCGGCGGCTCTCGTTGACGCTATAAACCGAAGGTAATGGATCAGTGTGAGTTGAGCAGACGTGCAGGATGCCTCTCAGATGTATGCGATAACCGTACCGTGAAATGAGTATGAAAGAGGGCGCATTATTGACATGAGGGAACATGATACATCCATCCCAGAAATTGTTGCTCGTGTGGGACGAAGTGTATCGGTAGTGCAACGGGTGTGTGCAGAATGGTACACAGAAGGCCGTAGAACACGACGGGAGGTGTCTGGTCGTACAACCCAGACTACCCCCTGAGAAAATCGACACCTCATCCGAATGGCATTGCAGGACGGATCTGCGTTCTCCTCGGCTCTTGCGCAACATTGGAACAGTGTAACACATCGTACACTATCAGGAATGACAGTCCGTCGCCGTTTATTATGGTCCGGGTTACCGGTGTGTCGTCCACTTTTCCGTCTACCTGTAACAAATGTGGATAAACATGCTAGACTGCAATGGTGTATGGAACGTCGTCACTGGGGACAGGAATGGCAGCAGATAGTATTTTCGGACGAATACAGATTCTATTTGTTTGAAAATGATGGCCGCATTTTGGTCCGCCGGAGACAGAGGGAGAGGCATCACACTGACTGCATTCACACAAGACATACAACGCCAACTCAAGGCCTTATGGTGTGGGGTTCTATTGGGTACAACCACAAATCACAGTTGGTGCTCGTCCAGGGCACTGCGACCAGTTTGACCTATGTGAATGAAATCCTGTGACCCGTAGAGGCACCCTTTTTGAACGACACCCCAGACGCCATATTTGAGCAGGACAATGCGCGAGCACATGTTGCTGCACGAACACTTTCCTTCTTGTTGTCACAGAATGTCAGACTGTTGCCCTGGTCCGCCCGATCACCGGACTTGTCACCTATCGATAATGCGTGGAACATGGTTCAAAGACGGGTGCGACGCTGCGACCCAGTGCCAACCACGAAAGATGAACTGTGGTACCAGGTGAATGCAGCAGGGATGGCTATTCCCCAGGATGCACTTCGCGGCTTATACGCGTCGATGTCATCACGCATGGAGCAATTTATCAGTGCCCATGGGGGACCCAGTGCATACTAGGCAACAGGACACCTGCTGAAACTAGGTCACTGAGATGCTAATCCTTTCTGCAGAACATACTAATGAACATGTCCTGTGAATATGAACTTCGTATCTCTAGTCTTTCCAGGCATTCTGTTTTTTATGAACATGGGTGTATTTACGGCAATGTAACAATTGCACACAGTACCTCGACCTACTGGAATAACAATCATTATCAGTCCCACATAAATACGAATATCTTCATAATTCATTTTTTCCAAACTGTTGACAAAATCGGAGTTGCATAAAGCCGTTGAAATGCTTCAGTAGCCGGCGATTGTTGTAAGTTTTCGGTACTGCCATCTATCTTCACAGTATCTGCGCAGGGGGAAGGGGTGTGGGAAGACACGGACACAATCGACCGTATACATCAGAGATGGCCAGGGTGTAAGGTAATGTGGTCGTCCGATATCAAATACTGCTGAAACGGTCATCAATCAGAAGACACAGTTTTATTTTAGATAAGAAGATACCTGAAAGAGGGCACGGCCTAAATAACGCAATGTGTCAAATATATTTCAAAATATTCAGGGAACCAAGGCTCCTTAAGAAGACAAGTAAGGGGAAAGAAAGCTATTTTAGAAGCCAGAAATGAAAATCCTTTGCTATTATCAAAGTAATGTACAGCCATTGAATTTCCGCTTTAACCTAATTAATTTCTTCCAATTATTTAAATAACTATAACATTATTATTTTTGTGAAAACTATTGCATTGTTTAAGATTATACATACTTTTCATTTTATACAAATGCAATTACTTTCGTAAGCAGGGACCATTCTTATTATTTAAATATTTATTCTTACAAAATGCACTCCTTTTTATCCTTAAGACATTGTATTTTGATAATATAAGAGTATCTTATTTTTATTTTTTACAATTCACCTATCTTTATTCTGTTTCTTTTGGACTATGAAGTCATTTAACCGTAAACATTGTCTCTGTCTTTTATTATATATGCCATTTTATCCCATTTGATTTCTCTACCATTTCCCACAATTATATTATGAAAAAGCATGGTATGATATTTCAGTGAAGGAGTACTTTTTTGAATGAAACACAAATCGTCTTACTAAGTCCTTAGTGACGGCTACCTTCTTTCATCCTAATGTCTTTTTTATTTCTTTTTTATTTCTTTTTTATTTCTTTTTTGTTGTTGTTTCACGTCGCACCGACACAGATAGGTCTTACGGCGACGATGGGACAGGAAAGGCCCAGGAGTGGGAAGGAAGCGGCCGTGGCCTTAATTAAGGTACAGCCCCAGCATTTGCCTGGTGTGAAAATGGGAAACCACGGAAAACCATTGTCAGGGCTGCCGACAGTGGGGTTCGAACCTACTATCTCCCGAATACTGGATACTGGCCGCACTTAAGCGACTGCAGCTATCGAGCTCGGTCATCCTAATTTCTTGCGTCCAAATTAATAATGTTATTTGCTTTACGTCCCACTAACTACTTTTACGGTTTTCGGAGACACCATGGTGCCTGAATTTAGCCCCGCAGGAGTTCTTTTACGTGCCAGCGACACAAGGCTGACAAATTTTAGTTACTTAAAATCCCACCAGACTGAGCCAGGATTGAATCGGCCAAGTTGGGGTCAGAAGGCCAGTATCTCAACCGTCTGAGCCAATAAGCTCGACGTCCAAATTTGATATCTGTGCGTATTTTAGATCAAAATATATCAATATTGCTTTTGACAGTGCTTGCAAGATTATTAATGTAGATTAATTTAATTTAATTTAATATTGTCGAAAATTAGGATTGTTCGACTCATTGGCTGAATGGTCAGCGTTGAAGTCTTCGGTTCAGAGAGTCCCAGGTTTGGTTCCCGGCCGAGTCGGGGATTTTAATCGCCTCTGATTAATTCTTCTGACCCGGGGACTGGGGGTTTGTGTTTGTCCAAACACTTTCATCTAAATATTCATACAACACACTACACTATCAACCACCACAGAAACACGCAATAGTGATTGCATACCTCCATATAGGGTTGCCGTCAGGAAGGTCAACCGGCCATAAAACAGGGACAAATCCACACGTGCGACACAGTTCGTACCCGCGACCCCACGGGTGTGGGAAAGGCGATAGAAAAAGAGGAAGAAGAAGAATGTCGAAAATGAGGGTCATTCTTTCTTACAAATATTGAGCGCGATGCCATTAGATAATGAAGTCATGGTCGAGACCACTAACATTTCAGCCAGCCTTCGTGCACAGGAATTACAAAGAAATAGGAGAATTTGGTCCTCAATGAGTTAACGTACGATAGTACGCGTCTGTTACTCTCAAGGAGCCCGTGTGGCTGCTCCCCTCATTTCCCTTTCTAGCGCATCTTCAAGTTCGAGCCAGAGGGACCTGCAGGCTTGCGAGGGAGCAAGTCCTTCCCCTCTACCCGTGTTTGTTCATGCTAGATCTCCCGCCGTTTTCTCCATCTCCATTCGCTCTTCAAACGTGTGCATGCGTTACGCGTCTACATGGATCTGACCAGTGAGAGAGTGTGTGTAAGCAGGTACTACGCAGTTCTGAGGGCTGTACAGGTTTCCTTGCCTGAATGAAAATTTCTGGCCACGATTTTTCAATGAACACCAGTGAAAAATCTCTTCTTATCCCTGAGTTCAGGAAGAAGAATACTAATTATTTCCACCAGGATGGCTGAAGCTGAGATTTGAATCCGCTTACGTTCTTGGACTGAGTGCACCCTATTTCAAACCTTCAGAACTGTCTTCCATTCTTAGCAGCTGGGAATCCAACTTAAGCTAACGGAGAAGAAAGTTAGAGGTCTCAAATTTGCAATCGCATGTGTAGTCCCACTCTAGAATAAGACGGGGAAGCAAATAACGTAGCATGCTTTCAGCACAAACTTCTCGCACTTCATTTTCAGAAACATCATACAGTTTCTACCTATATACAAGAGTATACGGTGATAAATGCTGAAGTAGTTCCGAAATGAGGTATTTCTTCATGACGTATCTTCCGAGTGTTACTCAATTTAGAAGTTGCAATATTGACCGTGCATCTTCACAATGTTCTGTAGAAGTATCAGTGATATGGATATCTGCTAAAGTATTGTCAGTTCTCAATCACTTCCTTAAATTGCCTTTCCAAAGTGTTGCTTTCCAGTGTCAGTGTTAACCCGAAGAAGACTTGTCAGATATCCTTGATAGATATACAAGAACTTGGAGGAGGATTATGTTGACAGGTGACAAAGGATGTAATCCCTAAACTGAAAACTGTGTGCGGTATGGAAAAAAGAGGCATAGGTTTTGAATGTACTAGCAAGAAAATAATGGAGTAATAGGTACAACGATATCTTTAGCATAATCTTGCACTACATCTGTATTTGTTGAACTAAATGCATCACCCACGTAGTACATTGGATCCGAGACTTATTGATTGTTCTCAACGAGTGAATGAGCAGAGCAAGTAATCCCGTTCTTTTATTCGCACGTCATTTATTGTAAATGAAGGAGTTTTCCGTTTGAGCACTGCAGTGACAAGCTCCTTAAAATGAATTGTAAAAACAATAAACAACACAGAACAAGATAACTCAAAAAATCAGCACCTGGCACAATACAAAGGTAACTCATTAGCAGGCAAGTCACTAATTCAAAGAACGTACTTATGTTCCTTAAGAAACGAATTGGAGCCAAGAGATTCGGGACATATTACTGCATTATGTAAAACGGATCTGTATGCTTCTTTCTGACGAAATGATGAGGAGGCCTCGGGAATGGAACCCAAAAATGTAATAAAGAAATCAGATTTGCATCATGTGGATTCAACAGCGGGTGAGGTTCTCTGATACTAGAATACGCGTGATTAAAACAACCGACTGAAGTTAGATTCATCACACCATTAACACAGAGATTCTAATCTAGTGCAACCATCTGCAGTCTCTCACCTACGTAGAGATATTGTCAGCTGTCGTCAGTTGGCTCTGCAGATCGTTCTTTAGCCATCCGGGTTAGTCCCTAGCTGTCAAATTACTGTTTGGAGATGTATATGTTCTCAGGTATTGTATATTTCCTTTCTAATATTTTGAAAAGTACCTATATGTATTATGCCATTCCTTTTCAACAATTGTAGGTTTAACGTAATGTTTCCAGTTCTTACGTTCTGTAATTTCACGCCCTTCTAATTTCATTTGTCTCCCATTTTAATATTTCCTCACATTTATTTTTCGCTAAATACAATTCTGGTTTCTATGCTGTTATTATGGTAATGCTAATTAAGTAAAACAGTGTAAACCGTGCATCAAAACTAACTTCCTCTTCAGTGCCGTGCCAATAAATATGACAAATTTTGCCCAAGTTAAGGAGAAGAATATGTAATACATAGTTCATCTGTAATATCTGAAGCCATTCCTTTATTCTTCTTCTAGTATCGACTCAGATAATTTATAACTATTAGGTCTTCAGTCCGCTGAAACACATGCTTTACGTCGCACCGACACAGATAGATTTTACGGCGACGATGGGATACGAAAGGGATAGAAGTGGGAAAGAAGCGGCCGTTGCCTTAATTAAGATACAGCCCCAGCAAGTTGTTTCTCTTTCGAAATCTGTTGCTTCTCCTTCAAGTTTAATACTGTTTCCATATGTTTTCTTTTTAAGGTAGTTCATAAATTTATTACTTAAAATTAGTTTTGGCAGACTGAAGATACCAACAGTTATTATAAACATTACTCATCTGCTATAAGTTTAAAAATACAATAGAGCACGTGGGCATACATCTTTCATTGGCTTCAGTTTGGTATAACTGTACTGTATATTGTGTACCTCAGCAAGTAAAAACGTTGATGCTTTGTTTGCGGACTGGTGATTTTTCTTTCAGAATGAAACTGAAACATTTCTCGTAAGAGAATTTCATGACTACATCGAGAGAAACTGAATAGGTATGACATATTAAATCCCAAGTTAGGGTTCATCCCCTACGAGCTTACACTGGAGTGCATTTACTGTAAACTGCGTCTATCGCTTTAAAGTGCCTCAAGGATCTTTACCTAGGTTTTAAAACACTCTTTGTGATCCGTTGGGAAGAAGTAAGGAAGCACTTTAAAGGGTCTGAGCTCAAGTGAAAGCAGCTGACGTGGTGTTGCATTAACAAAAGGGACTACACGTCAAGGGGAGGGGAAGTTCCTTTCTTATAGGTAATATTAAGACCTGACAACTAATCCTTGGTTCACACTGGTGGGTCCACATCCCCTGATGGCCATGCAATAGACAGCATTTATGCACGGTAGATTCATGTCTTTGATGTAGTCACCTTCGCGATTTCACGCATTAATAACCGATTTCTAAGGAAAACCGAGGAACATTATTTCTTCATTTCTTCATTTATTTATTTATTTATTTATTTATTTATTTATTTATTTATTTATTTATTCATTTCATACCCATGACATACACTATATAGTCACATAATTTGAAAGTTAATAAGACTGTATAAAATATCTAGAAATTATCTTAATCAATAGAATAAAATAGTATTATAAGATATTGAACATTTGGGCCATGTCATTTGTTCAATATATTTTGTTGATGTTTAATATTATCTGTCTACATTACCTAACAATAGGTCTAAATCATACTTGCTCTTACTCACTCTAACATTCATACAAGATGTTCACGTATTTAAGAGGAAATCTGCGCAATACCGCTTAAATGATGCTATTGAACTGCTATTACGTATACTGGCAGGGGGGGTGTTCCATAGCCTTGCCCCTGACACCTGGAAGGAGCAGATGTATACAGATGAGTGATCAAAGGGTATCATAAGTGTAGAAGTAGATCTGTTTTTATTTCCGTGTTTAGAGGAGGTGGAGTTAAAATCTGAGGATTGGTATTCAGGTGTAAATTCGTTCAGAAGTCAAAATATTAGTGTCGCAGTATGTAGGTTTCTTAGTTTATCGATTTTCAGCCAGGGTAACTTCTCATAATAATGGTAGATATATGCCCTGAAGTTCAATGAAAATATAAATCTTATGCAACAGTTGATTGCCCTCTGAAGTGTCATTGTTTGTTCTACAGTTGCATCGGTTAGTACTGTGTAGAGATGGGAAGAATGCAAGAATGAGGAATGTGGCCTGCAAGCACGAACTTCCTGTTCTGTCCAGACAGATCGGCTCTTATCTGCTCTTATCTGCTACACGAAAACATTGACTCACACTTTGCGTTTTGCTGGATTACAACTGACAAGGGCGAAGAGCTGCCGGTAGAAGACAATATAAAGTCGCCTGGGTAGTAGCGGAGTTGCTATGGTAACCATTGCGTCACTGGCTGTGCTGGTGAAAATCCCTTCACCCCGTGCCTCACCGAGCATGTGCATTCTTCTGATCTCCCAACAATACAATATTAGTCATAAATTGTTAGAAAAATGAGTGCTTGAATAAATGTTGTTCATACTATGTGGAATTATTGAAACAAGAAAATAATGAATAGGGAAAACGATATTTCACGAAGTTTACAGTGAATACCCTTTCTAATTGTAATAAATACATAAATACTTATTTAAGCCATTCTTGTTATTCCTTAATGACATACAGAAAGGCGAGGAGCTTGCTATATCAAGTCACCATCATGTAAACATATTCAGAGCCCAAGTCTGTAAAAATAATGTTTCAAAGTGGTATTACCACTTTGTGTCTACCTCTGTTAATAACTGTCCACCTGTTCACAAGATAGTAGGTTCAATCCAAGCAGAGATTAGTAGTTTTCTGCATAGCGGTAACACTGTCCTTTTTCTGATAGCCACCTTAATAGCCATGCTTGTGAATTCGTGCAATTCTAAACGTTAAGAAAGAAATCTTCATTCAGAGATTCTAGTTTCGAATTCCAGGAATGACAGTAGATAGCCTGAAAGTAGCAAATCCGTCGGCTTCCCAACATTCAGTGCAGACAAGTATAAGAATATTACTTTTCCTGAACTTCCACGGTCCCACCGCGATTCTGGTATAAATAACTGTTACACACAGACAAAAGTAGAATTCAACATAATTTGTTGTTGTTAGTCGTTTAGTCGCTTTCGACTCTCCGTGACCCCATAGACCAAAGTGCGCCATTTCTTCCTATCGTATACTATTTTCGGAAGTCTTTCTAAATTGAGAGCCGTGGCTTCCTTGATGTCATCAATCCACCTCATCCGTTGTCGCCCTCTTCTCCTGTTACCATCAGTCTTCCCCAGCATTAAGGTCTTTTCCAGTGAATCATGTTTTCTCATAATACAGACAACATTTTACGCTTACAAACTTCCGTGAGGATGACGAAGGATTGAATATCCGAACATCCGAATATAACATTCTCCATCCTGGTCCCATGAGTTTTGAGACATAATTTATTTGTCATGAATGATTTTCCGCAGACGTCTTTAAATGTTTTCCTTTCATTCAACGAGTGATTGATAAATCAATGTTATGTACATCAAATATGGTATATGGCTCACAATGTTTGACAGTTTACCGTTATTGAACTCGATAATAATTTTATCATTCCAAGTCAGTGACATACCAACCGCGCAAGGCAAGGATTCGAAGGTAGTGAGTAACTACTACACACGCTAGCATGATCTGTGTATCAAGAGGTCCTTTAATACAGCGTCCGCTCACACGAAGTCGATACAGTGTTATGTACTCTGAAATAATTACTGACCTAAATGGCGTCCTCATGTTTGAAGTGTTCCATGTTACGTAGCAAAAACAAGCTATGATACTTGTCAGCTTCATGGAATACCTTCCATTTCTATTTTTTGATTGAAGTAGTCAGCATTACTATAAGCTATGATAGTTATAAACCTCAGTACTTGTAAAACGAGAATAATTATTTCCAGTTCCTTCAAAAGTGTTGTTGTTGATCATGAAATCTAAGAGGAAGTAGGTGAATACTGTTGATTGGTGGTAAAACAACAAACGATTGTAGAAGTAAGGAAGTAATGAAGTGTTGAATAAACAGAGACATGAAAGTCCTTGAGAAGATATCTCATTTCAAATGTAGCTGACCATACTCGAAATGTATGCCCGTAGAAATGTTTGTGTTGCGCGGAATTGTAAGGAGGTATGACATGGGTAATAATTTGTGTAGAAATAAAAATAATAGCAGTAATTTAAATATGGTCTTAAAGAAGAATGTTGATGATGTGATGGACAGACAGGATAACAAATGAAAAGATAACGAATCGATTCAATGATAGGGAAATGAGTTGCCAAAATTTGAACCAGAGAACGTAGAGACTCATGGAGTATTCGTATCTAGGTCTTCCTTGCGTTTTCGAAGGTAGTGCGAAAGAAAACTGAGAGGAAGCCAAGATATGAGTAAGAAACGAAAAAGGGACGACCGAGCGAGCTGGCCGTGCGGTTAGGGTCGCATAGCTGTGAGCTTGCATTAAGGAGATAGTGGGTTCGAACCCCGCTGTTGGCAGACCTCTAGACTGTTTTTCGTCGTTTCACATTTTCAAACTAGGAAAATGCTGGGGTTGTGTTTCCCACTCCTAGCCCTTTCCTATCCCATTGTCGCCATATGACCTATCTGTTGTAAGATGTTCCTGAGTCGCTGACTAACTTTAGAAACATATATATTATATATAAAACTGCCTTTATATTGATCATCTGAATATCTGCATTTAAAATGCAAAATCTGAAAATTAACATTCATTAAATAAAATACACACTCGTCGAACCTTGTACTCACACTTACTTGTTACCTGGTTACTTACACATACGTTATTTGAAGGGCGCCAGCTGTCACTCAGTACAGCAATAATAGAATGAGACTCTTGACTATCTCTAGGGTGTGGGGTAATAAGCTTACTTTTGACAACATACATATAAGTTCTGGGAAAAGGAGATTGGCGTTCGGTTTCCCCATTAATTTTGAGGTTAAGATATTTTACTGTCAATGAAATGAAACTATGAATTCGTTTGATAGAACAATATATATTCTTTAAATAATATATCAAAAAATAGTGAGTCTTGTTGCGATAAAACAGATGAGAATATGAAATTATGACATTGCAACTGAAAGAAACTAGGCATGAATTTGAATTCTTCTTGACCGGACATTTAACAATTTATACGAAATATTTCCCTCACTGATTCACTTGACTGTACCTTTAACACTTTGAGTGTAATTACGACGTAATCCATTGCTCTGGTGTTTACTGTAGATGTGTCACGCCTAACGTGGTGATACATCCTTGAGACTGCTTCTTCTCCATATCATCTGACTTCTTTGTAAGTCAATATGGTATGACCTCTTGGCAGGTCCAGGGTTGCCCTCTCTGACTCCTTGGTAAGCCTTGCGTCTGCGTCTTCCACTAAGTGACGGACCAACCATTTGGTCTCACTCTCTCAATGACCAATAATGGCTCACTGAGTCTTCATCATCTCTCGTTCACACTGGTTGACGGACCAACTAAGGCCTCTTGATCTAGTAGACTACTTCACTGTACTGCATCCGTATAAGTAATGACTGACGCTACAATGTGCATCCACCTTATATAGACGTTGGTTGACACAACTACGTAATCTCCAGAAAAAACAATGACATACTCCCACCTACGCGACAAATATTACATACAGTGGTGAAATAGCCCGCAGGCGGCTAACTCCGTGAGCGCATATCTAAATAAATACAATGCCGTAGCCATGGCGCGGCGATGACTTGGCAGAATCTCCACTGGTATAGCAATATAACAACGTCACTT
Organism: Anabrus simplex; assembly: GCF_040414725.1. NCBI lineage: Eukaryota > Metazoa > Arthropoda > Insecta > Orthoptera > Tettigoniidae > Anabrus > Anabrus simplex. The sequence continues at coordinate 1,125,970,711 of NC_090266.1, read as the reverse complement.
CCAATCTCTGATATACACAACAATTCTCACTGTACAGGTATTGAGTGTGATTCTACACATACGTATATATGCATACATCTAAGTACAATCTTGCAAGCAACAGGCAATTGCAAAATCGAATTGAATAAAACGGATAATTACAATAATAGTAATAATACCACAGATAAAATAATAATAATACTGACATAATAATAATAATAATAATAATAATAATAAAATACAGATAATATCATACAATAATAAAAATACAGATATCATCTTGTAACGAGATTTGAACCGTTACAATTCGCCTCCCTCATAAATAAATCGAAGAACAAAGAATCGATTGATTTATGAACAAAATTATATATATAACACTGACACATATAAACACTTTAAATAAGTATACAACAATAATTTTCTTTTTCAGCATCCATACATTTTATAATACATCACATATGAGAATTTTTCTCGCACATTGCCATCGTAGATAACTGTTCAGTGTCCCATTCTCATACAATTCACAAGAGCATAGCCCTTAATTTAACACACACAAATAATTTTCAATCAATATACAACATTCTTCTCCTTTTTTTAACATATCAAAATATTTTGTGAAAATTCACTTATATGAGAACTTTTCTCGCATATTGTTATCGTAGATAACTGTCCAATGTCCTGTTCTCCGTTTTTTTGTCACACAGTACATGACAATGTAGCACTTATTCTTCCAATACACCAATACGACACTTGGTTCACACGCAAATCGCAGATGTTAGTTTTATTTTGCCAGTTTCTTACCAAAATTTAATCATCTTATTATTACCTCAACAAATCTCACGTGAAGTACTTCTTTACATTGATTATACTATAAATACCGACAATCTTCCCTTCCTGATCTTTATAAGAATATGCACACTCCCCGATACGGTTCACAATAGTGAAATACCCCTGATACAAAAGAATAACTTCAAGATATTTCCCGCCTCTGCAGATGATGAAATGGAACTCTGAGTAGCACTCTGTCACTCAAACTGAATCAATTTTGCCCTTATTAACTTACATCTCTCAATAGATCACATCCTCCTTGGCAACAATAATTAAAGAATCAATACTATAGCTACAAGATGGTTCAATTATTCCGTAATCCAGCATAATGTTTATTTGTTCTTAGACGTCACTAGCATTTTTAAGTTGAATGGGGTACTTACCTCCCACAAATGATGAATGGTCATGTACTACAAATTTATGTTCATATACGTGTTCTTCCTCACTTACCACTAAATACATCTCGATGCTTACCTAACATCGAACACAATTACTCCTCCTGTAATTCACTCAAATTACCTCACGTCACTGCCTCATACCGACGATCCCTCAGATCCTGGTCGTCATAGACACCTGACACACTTCAACACATTTCCTCTCACTAGGAACAACTTCACTTACCTCTCAAATATTTCAAAGAACACACGTTATCAACACACTTACCTCAGACCATCATAATTAAGACGTACTTCTTTGCCAGTTTCCTCACAGAACAAACACACACTACCTAAATTAAAGTCTATTCTACTTCCATGATTTGCAACCAAGTCAGCTCCTATAACAACTGAATACACAAGTTCTGGTACAACAAGGCATGTCCGAAACTTACAATTATCTTTACTTATGATCGGTACCGCTATCATTTTATTTACTCACGATGACTTACCCAACGGCTTCAATAATATCTAATAGTACCTTTGCTCACCTTCACAATTCACAATTTCCATCATCGGAGTTACTACCTCACTACTTACATCATATTCTCAGTATTATAAGTACTTACATCACTTACCAGAACACTTCTTACGTCTAGCTTACTACTACTATTAATTACTTCATTATCTACGACTACGTCATTACTTAAATCACTTAACATTACTTAGGTCACAATCACACTACTCTTAAATTTACTTTCACTACATAACTACTTATACTAAATAACTGTTCATCTACTACCTTCAGCCTGTCTACTTAACTTACCCGATTCCCTGTGAATCTGAAATATTCTGGCTCGATAACGACACCTTGATAACCTTCATATTCGGCTTATCATTATCCCTCTGATAACTCAAATCCGTACGCCTCCCATCTTCCGATTCTCTCTGATTACTCTTCTGACCTTCTCTCTCATAACTCAAATACATACGCCTCCCATCTACCGATTCTCTCTGGTTACTCCTCTGATCCTCTCTCTCATAACTTAAATACATATGCCTTCCATCTTCCGATTCTCTCTGATTACTCTTCTGACCTTCTCTCTCATAACTCAAATACATACGCCTCCCATCTTCCGATTCTCTCTGGTTACTCATCTGACCACTATCACCATCAACACAACTATTTATCCTCTGCGGATCATGATCACCCCGTCTCCTCTGATACACGGCTAACATTTTCTCCTCTCTCTCTACTATACTACTTTCCCTAGACATCATGCACTCTCTCTCTCTCGCGCGCCCTTGCACACATTCTTTCCAAATCCTATCAATGAACACTTTAAACTCTCCTAAATCAGACATATTATTCCAGTATACTCGAAACCATATTCTACTTTCACCGATAAAAACATTCGACAAAATATCCAACACGTATTCCCATTCAATAACATTATTCCTCAACTTACTTGCAAATCTTTTCTCGACTACTTTTACAAATTCTGTAGTACTGAACTGTTCTCCAGAAAACCTGGTTAAATCACGATCCCTACTGAACAAACCACTCACTATTACCACTTCTCTCGCCGTCTCACCTGTACCTTTCTGCCGTATCACTCCCTGGCAACTCAAAATTTCTTCTTCTTCCGCTGCTCTCTCAGCATTCTCTTCCACTATTCTCCCTTCTTCCTTCAATTCTTCCTCTCTTTCTCTTACCTGCTGTGATAACGTTTCCTGTTCGCTCCGTAGTTCACTGACCTCCACAAGTTTGCTTTCAATTTGTTCAATTCTACTAATCTGTTCCCTCGTATCTTCCCTAACTGCATTGTAAATTTTGTCCAATCTTTCCTCGACTACCTCATAAATTTCTTCCCGATTACTCGAAATTTTATTTCTTAATTCTTTGATATTCTCTGTACAAGTTCCTTTGACATGCTCAATTTGAGTATGAAGATCGCTCCGACTCGACTCCATTTCTTCCCTAAGGTCAATACACTCTTTATTTACCTTATCTTCTAACTTAGATATTTGACTAGTTACCTTTAATATCTTAGTATCTATATTACTAATGATCACATTACAATTTTGGTTATTGCTGCTAATTAATTGATCCATTTTGCTACTCACAGAGTTAATCAGTATATTAAAATTTTCATTACTACTAGTCATTTTCTTACAGTTTTCATTGTTGAGCTCGGTCATTTTGGCCATCAGCAAGTTAAAATGTTGTAAGGTCATTGCCCCTGAAACTTCCTTTTGAGTTTCAGTGTGCTTCTCAATTTCTGCACTTTTCTGAATTACCTCAGAAGCTTCCATCGTCTTTACCTGCTCCCTACTCTGAATTTCACCTTGGATGTCAGCCGAAGCAATGACCTCGTCGTCACATGACTTGTTATTGTCTTCCTTGTCCATCTTTGGTTCACTAGTGATACTACGCGATCTCAAATGAATTTCCCTCTTCAAATCCCTTGACATATCCCCAAAATACAAATATATATCACAAAATTACACTCCTGACATTTACCGGTAATAATTCCGTTGGCTTAAATGCGCATACTCTCCCAAAATAAACCTATGATATCCTGTCATTCAGACCAAGTTCTGAATTTATTCGAGTCCCACGTTGCGTCGACACTTTGTAAACATGTTCCTGAGTCGCTGACTAACTTTAGAAACATATATATTATATATAAAACTGCCTTTATATTGATCATCTGAATATCTGCATTTAAAATGCAAAATCTGAAAATTAACATTCATTAAATAAAATACACACTCGTCGAACCTTGTACTCACACTTACTTGTTACATGGATACTTATACATACGTTATTTGAAGGGCGCCAGCTGTCACTCAGTACAGCAATAATAGAATGAGACTCTTGACTATCTCTAGGGTGTGGGGTAATAAGCTTACTTTTGACAACATACCATATAAGTTCTGGGAAAAGGAGATTGGCGTTCGGTTTCCCCATTAATTTTGAGGTTAAGATATTTTACTGTCAATGAAATGAAACTATGAATTCGTTTGATAGAACAATATATATTCTTTAAATAATATATCAAAAAATAGTGAGTCTTGTTGCGATAAAACAGATGAGAATATGAAATTATGACATTGCAACTGAAAGAAACTAGGCATGAATTTGAATTCTTCTTGACCGGACATTTAACAATTTATACGAAATATTTCCCTCACTGATTCACTTGACTGTACCTTTAACACTTTGAGTGTAATTACGACGTAATCCATTGCTCTGGTGTTTACTGTAGATGTGTCACGCCTAACGTGGTGATACATCCTTGAGACTGCTTCTTCTCCATATCATCTGACTTCTTTGTAAGTCAATATGGTATGACCTCTTGGCAGGTCCAGGGTTGCCCTCTCTGACTCCTTGGTAAGCCTTGCGTCTGCGTCTTCCACTAAGTGACGGACCAACCATTTGGTCTCACTCTCTCAATGACCAATAATGGCTCACTGAGTCTTCATCATCTCTCGTTCACACTGGTTGACGGACCAACTAAGGCCTCTTGATCTAGTAGACTACTTCACTGTACTGCATCCGTATAAGTAATGACTGACGCTACAATGTGCATCCACCTTATATAGACGTTGGTTGACACAACTACGTAATCTCCAGAAAAAACAATGACATACTCCCACCTACGCGACAAATATTACATACAGTGGTGAAATAGCCCGCAGGCGGCTAACTCCGTGAGCGCATATCTAAATAAATACAATGCCGTAGCCATGGCGCGGCGATGACTTGGCAGAATCTCCACTGGTATAGCAATATAACAACGTCACTTCCAATCTCTGATATATACAACAATTCTCACTGTACAGGTATTGAGTGTGATTCTACACATACGTATATATGCATACATCTAAGTACAATCTTGCAAGCAACAGGCAATTGCAAAATCGAATTGAATAAAACGGATAATTACAATAATAGTAATAATACCACAGATAAAATAATAATAATAATAATAATAATAATAATAAAATACAGATAAAATCATACAATAATAAAAATACAGATATCATCTTGTAACGAGATTTGAACCGTTACACTGTGTCGGTGTTACATAAAGCAATTATGTATTTGAAAGAATAGGGATGCAGTAGTTAGGTACAGATGAAGTTAATACGGGTTAGGATAGCATGAAGATTCCGGCTCCTTTTCTGAATGGTCTGTATCCTGGCCTTCGGTTCGGAAGGCTCCGAGTTCGATCCCCGGCAGAGCTGGCTATTGCGCATGCTTAATTCCTCTAGTACGGAGATTGGGTTTGTGTGTCTGTCTTAATACACTTTTCTTCATTCACATGCCAACACCACACTACCTACCAAAATACAAACACCCAATAGCGAATTCCTCCCACCACAGACGATTGGCGTCATGAAGGGCATCTGGATGTAAAACAGGGCCACATGCTCATCAAGTTATAACACCAATAAATTGATAAGACATCCAGGAAGAAGGAGAGAATGGCATAATGTTTGGATTGGTGGCTTAAACAGCATCATTATTTACTATACTGTGTAACCGTATCGGCAATTATTCATCTACCCAGTGTGAGAAAATTGGTTCATCCTCTCTTCCCTCCAAATCACCACTCAGTAAGTAATGTTGGATGTTGGACAGTCGAATGCACTTTTAAAAGTATAGTGAGCATAATTACGACGCAGTATTGATGCACTGATGGGGCACATTCACATTTTCTTGAAAGAAATTCTAAGACCCTCTCACTTTCCATACATTTATGTTCAACATTGTTTGATTAAAGGCAAGGGTGCATTCATTTACAACACCTGTCACTTATGAAGAAAGTCCACTGGAGGTATAGCGCACATTACGCATCTTTGTGAGGCAGTCGAAATAGATTTGAATTATACATTTATTCATAACACCCACCGCATAAACGACCGAAATTATTTCAAAACTTAATTATACATACTATTTATTGTGGGAGTACTTATTTTATATCATCTCAAGTACCTTTCCTGTAAACATTTCTAATATGATGTATTACACTAGACACACTTAGACTTTCAAGGTTAATGTTAGATAGTTTATTTATTCTTGCAATATAAGAGATGTGTCAAATATATCGTCGCTGCCGGAAAAACACTCCTATGTGGCAATATTTTTGGAGATATACTGACCCGTAGCACATACATTATGAAGAGCGAGAATGCCTCGACAGTATGCACGCAATATTGAACCTTATATGACAGAACCAGGCCTTTGCTGGCGAGATGTAGTGTTTACAGTGCACTATGTCTTCTGGTGTGGGCTATATCAAATTTGTTACTTTCATTGCCCTGTCTCAGTCTCATCCTTGGCTTTGACAATATGAAAGTGACTGAGGTACGAGTGATGCTAGTAATACCATTCCTTATGCAGCCAGTCCCTGTGATGAATGGTGTGAAAATATCGCTCATACGGTCAGTTGGTGCATGCATTTCAGTGGGCTTGGCAGACTGATATGTAATAGCAACGGCTGGCTCGGTGAGGAAAGCAACGGGAAACTACCTCACTCCTCGTTTCCCTAGTACGCCTCTTCAGTGACGCCTAGGCTATTTATGACAGCTGTTGGCGGAGCTGCAGAGGATCAAACCAGCCTTCGGGCTGAATACCCAACATACAACATACATGACAGAACCTCACCGGCCAAAGTTATAAGCTAAAATATTTCGCATAAGAGTTTTTGTCCCGGCAGCGACAATATTTCCAAATGCAATCGACGAGATACCAGAGACCAACCTCATTAACGCATATTCAAGTTAACTTCAATGATTCTATATCTACCTATACTTCGTTCTATCGTGATATACTCGAGAGTGACGATCCTTTTGCCCATCTATTTATTACAGTTTCAAAATCCCGTACTTTATGGTCCCGCAAATATTTTGAATACGGCGAGTTAATTACCTTGTAAATACTCTTAGCACTGTATATATTTAGAGTGAATTACGCTGTTATACCAATTCTATCAAACATTTACAAAATCCTACTGTGAGGAGTATTGAATCCTGTCCTGAAGTATATAGGGTGTATGTACTCGTACCAGAGTTTGTATTTATATTTAATTCAGGTAAAAGTCAGATCAGCTTTTCGGTTTTAAAATATTCTCAGAATAATCCCTTTACCGAGATCGATAGCTGCAGTCGCTTAAGTGCGGCCAGTATCCAGTATTCGGGAGATAGTAGGTTCGAACCCCACTATCGGCAGCCCTGAAGATGGTTTTCCGTGGTTTCCCATTTTCACACCAGGTAAATGCTGGGGCTGTACCTTAATTAAGGCCACGGCCGCTTCCTTCCCACTCCCAGCCCTTCCCTTCCCATCGTCGCCATAAGACCTATCTGTGTCGGTGCGACGTAAAGCAACTAGCAAAAAAAAAAATTTATCCTTTATGCGGCAAACACGGCTATATTATACATAGCCTTGTCAAGGTAGTGACTTACGACCCACCCGGTATTATGATTGAGAGTTAGGCAGGATTAAAGATCCATCGCCGTACACACATGACTGCCTGTGGACTTTTCCAATGAACAATTATTTTACCACACTCACTTAGTTCGTCACTGCTGTCTGAAGAGTTACCAAAAAACCTAGAAATATACACTGCTAACATTTGTTTTAAATTAGTTGACAATTTCTGCGCATAGGTTTCTTAGATTAGGATACTCAGTGCCACGTTAGACGGACGTACCTGATTCCAAATATATCCTGTATGTTTGTACTCTTGAGTTTCAATTCAGTTGGAAATTTCTTTATGGTATTACATTCAGATATGAGTTTACTAATGTGTAAATAAAAATATTTAAAAATTCAACCATTTTTTGAAAAAAAAAATATGAAGAATTCTGCGACATAATTAGTATTTGGGACCCATTCACTAATTATTGCTATACTGAACCTAACTTGTGCACCATCATGAAAACACTGTGTTACCTATACATAGTGTCCTTGAAAAAGTTTGCAAATATTCAGTGAAGGCAGATCACAACAAACGAAGGAGAAAAGTCCTATAAACTTTGGTCGTTAACCCAATATCTACAGAGTTATGGTCCCCTACCACTGATATCAATGATCGCGATGTTCCAATAGTTTACGGAGGGTCGTATGCAACAAAAGACGGAAATAAGTTCCTATCTAAACATTGGTTGTAAACCCACCGTCGTGTTGTGTTATGAAGGGGAACCGGGCCATTTTCTTTGAAGGTCTTTCATGTGTGATGGGGAGGGCCAGTAGCTTGGCCTGCCCGTTTGCCTGATCTTAAACCTAAAATTTTTGGCTTTGGGACCTGTAAATACCATAAAAAAATAAATGAAATGGCGTATATCTCTTAGTGCCAGGAGTGTTCGAAGACATGTTTGGCTAACCAGGTGCAGGCCTTTTGATGTGACACCCGTGGGCGACCTGCGCGTTGTGATGAGAATGAAATTATGATAAAGACGACACATAAACCCAGCCCCCGTGCTAGCAGAATTAACCAATGATGGTTAAAATTCCAGATTCTGCCGGGAATCGAACCCGGGACCCCTGTGACCAAAGGCCAGCACGCTAACCATTTTGCCATGGATCCGCGGTCCTCATAAATTATGTGTATAAAGTACAAGAACGGGTGTCCAATGCCTGTTATGCACTTCGGCAACAGCCAGGGTGTTTCCAATGAATGCGTGATCCCATGCGCCGTAGGATGGAAGGCTGCATTGCAGTGAATGGCGATCACATCGAGCACATGTTGTGAAGAGTTGATCAAAGGAATGGTGATCACTAATGGTAGTGACAGAAGACCATAACTCAGAAGGTACTGGGTTTGCGACCAATCATCATAGGACATTTTCTCCTTCATTTGCTGCCTCCTCTGTAAGTACCGGAAACTTTTCCAAGGACAACCTGTATACTGAGAGTTAACTTGGATAACAGGCAATCAAAATACGAGTCTTGTAAGATGTTAAATAAAACTCTTGTCAATGTGCTGCAATATGCATATCATTTTCTTTCATTTGTGGGTTACGAATTTCTTGCACGGTTCCACAGATTTGCGATTTTCTATTGGCAAGTTTTAGTTTGCTTACTCATGCCTAGAATGATCTATGTGCTTGTTTAGCTGATACGATTTTCTTTATCCCTGGTTAAATCCGAGTTGTCGTTTAGGTTATAAAACATCGCAAGTAACCTACTTTGAAAATATATGTTGAAACTAAAGGGAACAATTTATTTACTTAGGCAATGTTTGGAAATTCGGAGGTATTTTTCTCATAAATGAACTCACAACCCGATTGGTTGGCTTTTCCCTCAAACTCTGCAGGGTATCCCATCTCTACCGCCTCAAGGGCACTGCCCTGGAGCGTCAGACATCGGGTCGAGGAATACAATTAGGGGTTGGAATGATCGGAAGGGATAGAAAAGGAAGAGGGAAGGAAGCGGCCGTGGCCGGTGCCATCCCGGCATTTGCCTCGAGGGGAAGTGGGAAACCACTTCGAGGATGGCTGAGGTGGGATTCGAACCCACCTATACTTAGTTGACCTCCCGATGCTGAGTGGACCCCATTCCAGCCCTCGCACCACTTTTGAAATTTCGTGGCAGAGCCGGGCATAGAACCCGGGCCTCCGGGGATGGCAGCTAATCACGCTAACCACTATAACACAGAGGCGACTAAACTGATTTTAAAATTGCAATATCCGTGAGATGTTCACATTCTTTCACTTGTAAAATTGACGGTGGATATAAAACAGTGAATGGCTCTCTCTGTTAATTCAAATCATCTTCTCGTTTAGGGAAATATACTTTGAAGTACGTAAGTGTCCAATAATATCCGATGACAAGGCTTCAGACAGAGAAATACCTGATTCTCATATACAACTACAAAGCACACGAAAATAGTCTGTGATATTCCTGTCCATGCTCATTTCTCAGAACTCAAGATTTTCAGAGTTGAATCTATTATATCACGGACTGAAATCGCACCAATAGAACTTCACGTAAGAGATAGGTTTAATTCGTTTAATTCGTTCGAAAGCAAAAAAAGAAAAAGTCAACCAAATATGCTAAAGGTTGCAACCAAATTGAATATAAGTTTGGAAGATAATTGAAAGTCACAACAATAACGATCAGAATGAAATACTACTTCTATATGATCGATATAAAGCATGGAAATTATCCACGAGAGTAATGATGAATGTTTGTTATTTATTTGACTATTTGCTTCTTCCTTAGCATCGTGGCATCCTGGGCGAACAAGTATAAATATATTAATATATCCTTGTTCGAATTTAAGTCAGAATAATAAAAATCACATCAATAAATACAGCCAAAGCAAAGGAAGAATGGGAAATTTTCGCCCCGTCTCCACAGATGGAATCTGGATGAAGAGGAAATATGAAATATGCTCAGACGCTTCCAGGAAAAGGCGATTTAAATTCTACGGTCACATTCTCAGAATAAGCAATTCTAGAATGAGTAAAGGAATTCTCAGCCTAGTTCTCTCACTAAAAGGCAAAAGACAAGAACGAGAGTCTTCCAGAGAACGGCATCATAGGAAAAAAAAAATGTTCAAGACAGATCTTTCACTGAGCGCTTGTACCATAGCTTATGCAATCACGTAGGAATCGTGCTCAGTGTTCCAATAAAAAGTTGAAAGCGTCAAACCAGTGTTCTGTTCCACTGCTTGATATGTGTTTTGCAGTTTTTAGTAAGAAGTACGTGCCCTATCACATGAACATAAAATGAACCTTAAATACATCTTACTGTAGGAGCGGGTAAATGTCATGTAAACATACATTCTTACAGTACAGTAACACGTTAGCATAGGAAAATTAACTCAACGAAATTTGTTCTGATGGACTGCATATCAATATGTGGCTGGGAGGCGAGGCCGCACGTCAGAAAAATAATGGATACGAAGAGCATTGTCACATGCGTAGTTTTGCGATAGGAGCGACGATATATCAGCTTACTTGTTTGTACGGGAACGGTTCCGGACTCCGACAAAAATTCATGTCTAATGTGAGGGACTAGAATGGAGTGTACCATCAGCAGAAGCAAAATAATTGATATGAGAACTGAGTAAAAAGAGCTCATTTGAACCTCACCAATGGAAATTTTGTAGGATTTCTACCTCCAAGCAATGCTGCAATGGCGTCTAATATATAGGCTACAACTACTTACTTCCAAAAAAAATCGAAAAAACACTAACATAGCCGATGCAGTGCCCCAGATGAAATTCGCAATCGATTGTTGACCAGGATTCTTCGAAACACTAAATATTAAAAGTCTAATTTCGTGTATAATGCAGTATAACACCAGACTACTTACATTCAGCATACTAACATGACGGTGTAACTACACTCTTTCTCATTTCCTCTTCCGTGTATCCGATTTCCTCTCATAATTCTGGAGACGACTCCGCTATGGTACTGATCCCTAGGGCCTTGTAATTTAACCTCTCTTCCCGCCAAGAGATTACGTGGATGCACTCTGGTCAGTTTAATAGACTACCCGGAAACCAGCTCGTTTGTATCTGGATTATCATGTTTAGAAAGTGCTAGACAACAACGTTACAAACTACATAGTCCCCATGAGAAGAAATAAATGGTATATGACAATTTTTATGTGGCTATTGGATGTATCAATGAAAAACGCTTTGCTTTTAAGTGAAAGTGTGATCTTTCCACTGGATACTTTGGAATTTCGAAGAGCTGTAGCTCAAGCCATGTTAACTATGCACTCTAAACTATGTCTAAGCTCCGGTCCTCGGCAACATTTGCAGTCAAGGAAGAGACTGGAAAATCCTATGGCGATCCCCTGGAGCTGAACATATTATTATCGCCTTTCAATCACACATAAAATGAGCTTAGTGTGTAAACTAGGTATTTAAAACATGAATATTAACAGTACGTGGCCATCAGCTTCAATAAATGCACTTACATCGAGTATATGCAACATAGATTATGCAATCACGTAGAAAGCGTGCTCAGTGTTCCAATAAAAAGTTGAAAGCGTCAATCCAGTGTTCTGTTCCACAAATTGATATCTGTTTTGCACTATTTCGTAATAGAAGATGCCCTGTCACGTGAAAACTCGAAACTGTGTAAATAATGACAGCACCTTCAAATACCACCGAAGTGAGCAAGAATCGAACCTGCCAAGTTGGGCTCAGGAGGCCAGCACTATACCGTCCGAGCTACTCAGCCCGGCTTTACCTATTTTCCTCCACCTTATCTCCTTATTGCATTCTCCAGACTTACTAAATTGTTATAACAAAGGGAAGAGCTAATTTGCGACACAACTCTACAAACATAAGTAAGATTATGATCAAATATCAAGCGCTTGACAATTCGTTTTGCAATCCAGTGGGTAGAAATTGTAAATTGTGCACTAAGCAAAGGAAAACTACCTAGCTGTTCAATACCGCGCTAAAGATTGGAAATATGGTAATTACTTTGCATCTTGCCAGCAACATACTCTCTTCTCTAGAACAGTGAAATATCAATAATAATAATAATAATAATAATAATAGTAATAATAATAATAATAATAATAATAATAATAATAATAATTCTCCTCGAGAGTAATGATGAATGTTTGTTATTTATTTGACAATTTTCTTCTTACTTAGCATCGTGGCAATGGAACTAGAAAACGAGCAGCCAAGATCATCAGGGAGGTCAAAAGAAAGCACATAAAGCAACAACCGGACTCGATTGAAGATAACTTTCGTAACTACAACGTACGAGATTTCTACAGGAAATTCGGAGGACAAGTCCGTGTGTATGCTCCCCTACACCTGGCTCTCAAAAAGTCAGATGGAAAACTTGCACTCGGTAATCAGAAAAATTGTCAGGAACTAGCACTTTACTTCGCTGATCTCCTCAACTGTCCAAAGCCCCTCACAAGATTCCTTCAGGAACCCCCAAAGCATACATTCTCAGATTCTCCACCACCGACAGAGGAAGAAATCCGCGGCTACATCCTCGAACTTAAAAACAATAGGACCTCCGGATAAGGTGGAATTATTGCGGAACTTCTGAAAAATATTGGACCTAACTCCCTGAAGGAACTCACTCAAATCATTACAGATATCTGGCAATTGGAAGAATTACCTAAGGACTGGAAGTGCGCCCTCATCCACCCATTACACGGAAAGGGAGATAAGACTGACGTGAACAATCACAGTGGAATTTCTCTTCTCCAAGTGGCATCTAAAATATTTTCAGCTTGCCTTTTGAAGGAAACACAAGAACAACTTGAACAAAGTATTGGCGAATATCAAGCAGGCTTCCGCCCTGGTCGCTCGTGTGCAGAACAAATATTCAACTTAAAGGCAACACTTAAATACAAAGCATTGAGGAACAAACCGGTCATTTCCATTTTTGTTGACATCAGGAAAGCGTACGACTCGGTTGATCGACAGTCTCTCTTCGTTATTCTTGTGGAACTGGGGTTTGAGTCCAAGACCCTCAACCTCATCAAGGCAACACTCACTGACACTATCTCCAAAATTCATGGGGTAGATCTCGGAACCATTCCCGATTAAAACTGGCGTCCGACAAGGTGATAGCCTATCTCCGCTTCTTTTCAACCTCGTCCTAGACAAAGTCATCCGCGAGTGGGAGAAGACATTGAAAGACATGGGATACTGGCGCCCCTTACGACTAGGACGACCCAAAGACAGCATTGAGATATAATGTACCGAGCTCGATAGCTGCAGTCGCTCAAGTGCGGCCAGTATCCAGTGTTCGGGAGATAGTGGGTTCGAACCCCACTGTCGGCAGCCCTGAAGATGGTTTTCCGTGGTCTCCCATTTTCACACCAGGCAAATGTTGGGGCTGTACCTTAATTAAGACCACGGACGCGTCCTTCCCACTCCTAGCCCTTTCCTGTCCCATCGTCGCCATAAGGCCTATCGGTGTCGGTGCGACGTAAAGCAACTTGCAAAAAAATGCAGAGATATCCTGCCTCGCTTTTGCAGATGACCTGGCCATACCGACAGATGATGGAGTCACAGCCGTTAAACAAATTGAAACCCTTAGCGAATTTGCTGGAAAGGTTGGCCTACAAATTTCCTTTGAAAAGACCAAGTTCTTCTGCTCAAAACTTGACATCCAAAATTTGAACACGACATATGGACAAATCAACCGAGTACCACACTTCAAGTACTTGGGAGAAATACTTGAACAAATGGGAGGCGAGAAGACTGCCCAGAAAATTCGCCTACAAAAATTTCGGAAAGAATACGGTAGGGTTCACAACATATACAATAAAACGTGCTTGTCCCGCCCTGTAAGGATCAGACACTATAATACAGTAATCAAGCCCGAAGTCTTATATGCCAGCGAGACCCTTACACTAAACGGGAAAGGACACCTAGAAAACATTTTAAAAGAAGAAAAAAGTGTACCAGGAAAAGATTATGGGGCCAGAGCATGGGAAGGACTCAGGTAGTGTGCGGTTACTTATTGGAGCAGGTACAGAGAAGGATAGTTTCGCAGTGCGAATAATAGAGAGTAACTAAGTTCTTTTGACAATATTTATTTATATTTTCACGTAAATCACCCTGCGGTTGATTTATCAGGATTAAATTTTCAATCAATCTCTCCAGAATGCAAAAATGAAATATAGGCGCTGTTGTATTCTGAAACATCCATTTGATATTAAAAATGTATACCAAAATGAATACCAATTTCCCGAGATGTTAAACACCCTACAGTTCATCTAGGATCTCTTATATGGATTTAAATTCCGAAATAACACCTTGCACATAGAACTTCATTCAACCAAATTTCTAGATTGCGTAGAAATTAAGACCAACACTTCTGATGCAAACCTACAGTTTTTCTAAGATTTTTAAACATAATATTAACACACACTTCCATTAATAATCTGTGAGTTCAAATAAATGTTTTCAATCACTTGCTGTAAATTCCTACAGTTCATCTAAACCAATTTTATAAGAAAATAAAACAGTGCACTTATTTTATGGCAATCCCGATAGTTCATCTATGTGAAATGACTTCAATTTACACAAATGTTAAAGAAAAATCTATAGTTCAAAATAATACCTGAAGTCTTCTTGAATAACCTCCTACAATTATTAGGAACAGTAGGTTTAGAATCTACACGAAGCACTTTTCTTTTGACGAATGTAGCACTATTAATGATTGAGTGCTTTGTTAAGAGTCAGTTAGTGTGTTAAGTGGAATTACTCATTCAAAAATATGTGAAAAACACTCATATCACCTGTAATCTGCTTATAAGCATTGATGAAGTACTGTCCTGCGGCTTGGTGACTGGAACTTTCTGAAGCATGCAGCCAAGACTCGAACTCGACACCAGCAGCGTGACAAGTTCCATCCAGTGAAAACACCACATTATCATCCCTCGTCGAAACCATAATCAATCCCTCGTCGGGTACCACGCTCGAAGAAATCACGATTAATCCCACGCTGGAGATGCCGTTCTACGTAGCGTAATATCACGACACTTCGCCAAGATTTCCGATGTTCTTTTAAGCAGAAATATTGAGACACGGAAAGTTCAATCGGCACAATGTAATGGGCTGTAGAACTCTTAATTATCATTAAGATTTGTATTTTACACTAACACAAGTATTAATGCACAGTTTGTATTCTCACCTTTGTTTTACGATGTTAAATACGTGACTCAGAATATCACAGTCTATACTACAGTGTGATCCATAAGTCAAGTTAATGCAGTAATGACCTACAGGCGTTTCCAAAATGGAAAGCACAGTGTTTCACTCACAGTTTATAAAACATGAATTAAACACTGTCACAGTTCATAACAGTCACTGATTATGTCTTAAATTAACTCGTAGAGTAACCATCACAGTCCGTGAAACACTCGATAAAATGCAGTTAATATCGCTCCTAGAACAGTCTCTTGAATACTAATGTTCATAGATTAACGGTTTTTATGACTGAATTTGCATGACACTAGTTCGTATGACCTAATATTGCCATAAAATTTCCTTAATATTCAGTTAATATTTCATAGTAATAATCGAAATTTTGAGAAAATACGTGAAAATTAGTCACATTTAGTCTGGTCAATTATTGAATATTCTAATGGAATGGCATTTCAACAGTTCACAATCGTATTATTATACGAGAAATGTGTCTCAGAATTAATTGAATTGTCATAAATTGGAAGTTCTGTTTATTACGCACTATGTCCTTGTATGCTGTCACTGTCAATGACAAAGTTCAAAATTATGAGAGAATTACAAAGTCCACAATACCGTCAACTGGTAAATTAAACACTTGAATGCTCAACTATACTTCAATGCACAGTCTCTATTGTAAATTCACTTGGTTAAGACAATTGTAAATCTTATACAATGAAGATTCAGACCGAGAAAATTTTGTAACATTCCACACGTCACGACGGGGTTGAAACTTCACTTGCGACGACCTTGCACAATTTCAAAGTTCTAGGGTGTAACTTTTATGTCTCTCGCGAAGCGCGATGGAGCATTATAACGTCTAGTCATGAGTGGTAGAGTTTAAGATACACTGACTATACCCTCGGGTCTTCAACCTATTTATATCCGGCTGGAAGTAGCTCTCTGAGTCGGGCGACAGAGGGGTGGATATACTTCCCAAACTTCAACTCATCATATTTTTGAAACCACTAAACGTATTAATCTCAAATTTGCAAAGTTATATTTTCAAAATGTAAGCTACAATTTGGTATTAGTCTCATATTTATTAGTCAAGTCGTTGAGAAGTATGAAAAATGTTTTGAGACGTTTCTGCGGGGAGGTGTAATGCATGCGGTGCTGACGTCACTCGACCTTGCCCCACTCATGCTGTCTTCTTCACGCAGAGCAGACGAGAACGTTCTCTCATACAGCTGTTCGTACATCGTAACTTAGACGTTCTCTCATGAATAAAGATTTTACAACACATATGTGCCAGGGCCTATGCCTTCCTGGTACAGAAGAATCCTGAGGAAAATTCTCAGCCCCCGAAAAACAGAAGGTGGTTATAGACTGAGGTCACGCAAATTGACAGAAAAGCTTTCCAATATTGCAGCAGACATCCGCAAAAGACGTCTGAAATTTTATGGGCACGTCCGCAAACTGCCGGCAAGTAGACTGACACACAAGATTCTCCTCTACATAGAACATCTAAAAAAAATTCCATGGGTACTAGAAGTGAAGAAAGATCTGGAAAAAGCCCAGATGAACTCAACTGACACTGCGGACAGAAACATCTATGGGAAAACAATAATAATGGATGGAAAGTGCAACCAGAGAACGAAGTGAAAAAAAAAGACTGGAGCAAAGTGGACAGAAGAACGAAAGAGGATCCACGGAGGAAGGATGAGAGCTATTTGGCAACTCCGAAAACAGAATCGTTAGAGCTTTTGCATGATCCATTGGGTCCATGAGAACATGATAATAATAATAATAATAATAATAATAATAATAATAATAATAATACCGGGCGAGTTGGCCGTGCGGTTAGGAGCACGCAGCTGTGAGCTTGCATCCGGGAGATAGTGGATTCGAGTCCCACTGTTGGCAGCCCTGAAAATGATTTTCGGTGGTTTCCTATTTTTACACAAGGCAAATGCTGGGGCTGTACCTGATTTAAGGCCACGGCCGGTGTCTTGCAATTCCTAGGCCTTTCCTGTCACATCGTCGCCATAAAACCTATCTGCGTCGGTGTGACGTAAAGCAAATAGCAAGAAAAAATAGATATGACATGCACTTTTGAGCTTATGCCGTGTCAAGAAACAAGGTGAAACTCTTCGTTTTGGAGAGAACCTTGCTCCGCGTCTTCAGAAGAAAATCTCGACTGTTCACGAGGAAGACTTTTACAATTCTGAGGGTTTGAATTTATGAATGCTTTACCGTTGGAGCTATGTTTTCGAAACTCGTACGTTCGTCAACACCAGATGGTTCATTCCAAGCTATGGATGTGTTATGTGTCAAACTTTCACAATGTGTGCACACTGGTTATAGCCCCTGGGGGGCCCCTCTCCCATACTACACTGTATCACATCATTATCATCCTCTGGTTTTCTTCACACACTTTCAGTCCAATCTTCACGTCTGTTCTATTCTATCTTGGTGTCTTCGTTTCATTTTATTTTATTTTATTAGTCCCATTTATTTCTGCTACCACATTCGTCCCTGATGCGTCTGATCTGCTCTCTCTTACTTTTCACGCACACTCGGTGTGACAGATCATCTTAACTGAAGCTTAACCCTCACGGCCTTGCGCACTCATATGAAACGTTAGTAGTCGCGCGAGGTGTTGAGAACAACCCAACTCTCATTATTCATAGTACTACCTATATCAAGATCAATTTTTCCAAAAAGAAAACGTATTATTTATAATGCAGATTTATAAAATAGAGGAGCGTACGAAAATCTTAAAATGCGCAATATATATCTACAAGAGAACCAAGCATATGAAAATAATGAAATAATATCTCAGTTTCTGCATTTCAGTACAAAACGAATCAATATATGAACATTTTTTAAAATTCTACCCGCTCTTTCTCTTATTAAAGTGAAGTAAAGACATGTAACAATACCCTCAACATAACACAAGGACAGAAACCTAGTCTGTATCACTGTATAGTACACCTCAGTCTTGATAATTTTTTCACACAAATTTTTAATATGTTTCCGACACATCACGCTACAGCACCGATCACAGTACGACTTAGTTTTTACATCTTTGCTTCTAGGGCATACTATGCACCATGATTATTTCTGAACTCGTTCTCGGACTTTATTGTCTTATAGGGGTCATCAGCACCAGCTATTTTGCCGGTTTCTCCCGAATGGCCTTCTGTAGGCTTTCAGTACAGACTCTTTTACGCACTGTAGGATTCACAAATTCCACCCAAGTTCATGCATGAACATTCGGCGTACAAGTTTCTCCTCGGGGTTGTTTGAAGAAAATAAGATTTTCGCATTAATTTCGGCAATGTCAAACATTCTGAAAAATATCAGTGTGTTCCTCTCAGTATTGTCACTTTCTTTATGGCCTGACTTACCGAAACCTTCCTTACAACTTTCATCTTCTTCTAAAAGTTCGCACATTCTAGCCTCCTGTTTTGCACAGCTACATGTTTTCGTAGAAAATAAGACTTTCTCCACTCAAGCGAGAGATGAGCACTGAACCTGAAATGTTACGATAGTGGTCGCGCGGGGGTATCACGACATCCCACGGGTGAAGAAAGAGCATAAATGCCTGTCATAGCAATTCTAATTATAGGCACTCGCTGATCACTTCGAGATCAAGGTCACTTTGAGAGGTATAAGTGATTACAGCATACAAAACAAACTCCATCCCAGGATTTAACTTAACAAAGTTAAGTCAACACCGCACGCGACTCTTTGAGAGTTAATGTTTTCGTCAGCTACCGCCTGCAATACTAGTGGTGGGCGAGCAAACAGCGGGCCACCTAGTGACCAATGAGCGTACCACTACAGCCCTAACGGTAAAACATTCTTGAATTTTTCAATCAAGCCCTCATTATTGTAGAAGTCTTGTTCGTGAACGCACGAGATTTTCTTCTGAAGATGCGGAATAAAGTTCTCTGCGAAACATAAAGAGTTTCACGGCAGAGGCCCAAAAGTGCATATCACGTCAACAAGTACGGGCCGTGAATTCATCAATAATATGTTATTATAGGTTTCTAGTTCCCACTAACTACTTTTACGTTTTTCAGAGACGCCGAAGTGTCAGAATTTTGTTCCGCAGGATTTCTTTCACGTGCCACTAAATCTACCGATATGAGGCTGATGTATTTGAGCACCTTCAAATACCACCGGGCTGAACCAGGATCGAACCTGCCAAGTTGAGTTCAGAAGGTCAATGCTCAACTCAGCCCGACAGTGAAATATCAGCAAACCTACCAACAGCTTATGAAGGCTGTCGTTCCACATGACTGTTAATATCGTGATCACAGTCTTCGGACCTCCACTTTTACGACGTGACTTTTAATTTCAAAACCCTAAATGCATTAGTCGAGATTTGAACTATGGTCACCTTTGTGAGTAGCGAGTAAAATATCACTCGTCATCGTGCCCCAGTTATGAATGAGCAAACTAAACATTCCGACCACTTGGGGTGCCTGATGAGTACTTCACTTCAGCGCTGTGCTGCGTTACTATTAGTTTTTTTTCTATTTGCTTTACCTCGCACCGACACAGATAGGTCTTATGGCGATGATGAGATAGAGAAGGCGTGGGAATGGGAAGGAAGCGCCCGTGGCCTTAATCAAGGTACAGCCCCAGCATTTGTCTGGTGTGAAAATGGGAAACCACGGAAAACCATCTTCAGGGCTGCCGACAGTGGGGTTCGAACCCACTATCTCCCGATTACTGGATACTGGCCGCACTTCAGCGACTGCAGCTATCGAGCTCGGTTACTATTAATTAACTTAGGTAGATGATAGGAATTATTCTTGTATTTATACTAATGTAAGAGTCACTTATAGACTGAAGGAGTTGGAAACAATGCCCTAAAATGTGGAATTGGGCATCATTATACAGTATAATTTCTTGAAGTGTGCGAGGAATGTAACGGAAACGTATTACAATCAGTGCTACAGCCAAATATCCCCGTAACTGGGAATCATACATTACATGTTGCATTACCGTTGCAAAGTCCACATACCTCTTTTTCATCTGTTGAACCTAGGACACATGCCTACAATGGAAGTTCGCACGTAAAAGAACTGCAAATTTTCCTTCCCAGCTGACGAAGGTTTAAATACTGGCAAATAATAAGTTAGTGTAACTACTGTTTTGCTAGACTGGTCCAATCCCTATACGCAGACCCGCCGGCAAGGTGGACATCGTCTTCCATTATAAGATGTATGTATGTATGTATGTATGTATGTATGTATGTATGTATGTATGTATGTATGTATGTATGTATGTATGTATGTCACCGGGCGAGTTGGCCGTGAGGTTAGGGGCGTGCAGCTGTGAGCTCGCACACGGGAGATAGTGGGTTCAAACTTCACTGTCGGCAGCCCTGAGGATGGTGTTCCGTGGTTTCCCATTTTCCATCAGGCAAATGCTGGGGCTGTATCTTAATTAAGGCCACGGTCGCTTCCTTCCCATTCCTAGGCCTTTCCTGTCCCATCATCGCCATAAGACCTATCTGTGTCGGTGCGACGTAAAGCAAATAGCAAGAAAAATGTATGTATCTATGTGTGTGTATGCCTGGCTTTTAGTCCCGTTTCTTGATACGGGGCTGGGGATGATGTGAGATTATTTTATATGACATGTTTTACTGCCGGATGCCTTTCCTGACGCCAACCTCAGTTTAGTATGTGCGGTGTATAAGATACTGCGTGTTATTGTGGTAGAGAATAATGCTGTGTGTGGTGCGCGATTTTCAGGAGTGTTGAATTGAGGACAGTACAAACACCCTGTCCCCGAGCCAAGAGAATTAACCGTTAACGACTTATAGACCACCGCCCAGCCGGGAATAGAGCCCGGCACCTCGTGCACCAAAGGCCAAGACCCGGACCACAGAGCCATGGAGCCAGACATTGTTAAATTAATTCGAAATATATTTTTGGAAAATATATATCTCACCTTCATTTTAATAGTCGTATTACCCCATCATATTCGTAACACTTCGTTAGTATGCGGATCTTTGTCCAAAATGTAAGCGAATCAAAGAAATCAACCCCATACAAGAGTATGGTCGTCCAATATTCTGAATTCAGCATCAGAAATTTGTTTCAATTAGGAATTTATAGAAAACTATTAACAATGTTTTAGAAGTGAATAGTCGAACAGAGTAGCCAGTTTATTTTATTTATATATGTGTATGTGTGTATTTCCCTCCTGCTAACTCTTTCAGAATGCACGGTACTATTTTGTACTCACTGTACTCGGAGTGGCATGTTGTCCTGGAACACAAGTTGACACTATAATCGCTCGCAGGATTATTGCGCTGTTACGCTAGCCTAACGCAGAATAAACATTATTTATTTCATGACAATGTTCCCAAACCCTCACTGTTACAACATCAACCACTATGAGCTTACAAAATGGACGAAAGGATTACAGAGGAATATTTTCTGTTTTTTACTGGGAAAGATCATGGCAGGCTGCTGACAGTGATAATGGTTGTAATCGCTGAACTGTTTGCAATAGTAAAATCTACATGTCTTGTTAATAGGTGAGTAAAAAATGTAAGTGTCCCTTTTAGAGTTGTGTTTATATATGTGAGTTAATTTTATTAAAATAATCAAGTTGTTTAATTCTCTCCCTGAATTTAGGACCTTATTTTAATTGGAAACAATCGATATTTATTTATTTATTTATTTATTTATTTATTTATTTATTTATTTATTTATTTATTTATTTATTTATTTATTGCCTTAAAGTTTCGGACCCAGACTAAGGAGTTAAAATGTGGAAAAACGACGGAAGAAGTGGAGACTGTTGGTAATCCGACACGAACAGATTTTGTACACGCCATAACAACTTACAGGTAAAAGAGGAACGTATTATACTTACTGAGGAGGACTGTGGCCAGAAAAGCGTCAGCATTTTAGAGGAGCCGAACACTTCAATAAATAATAATAATAAGAAGAAACATCTATCTTACTTTCAATCTGGGCTGAGTGACTTAGACGGTTGAGGCACTGGCCTTCTGACACCAACTTGGCAGGTTCGATCCTTGTTCAGTCCGGTGGTATTTGAAGGTGCCAGAACACGTCAGCCTCCTGTCAGTAGATTTACTGGCACGTAAAGGAAATCCTGCGGGACTAAATTCCGACACCTCGGCGTCTCCGAAAACCGTAAAAGTAGTTAGTGGGACGTAAAGCCAACAACATAATTATCATTATCTCACTTTCAATTGAGGGACAATGAAGGGCCGGAATTTTGCCCTCGAAAGTGCAATTGACAGTAAATATACTGGCATGGGTCTCACTCATTCAAACATTCTTAAATGTCGTCGACTGTGCCAGGATTTGATCACGATCAATCTATAGAACATCTGTGAGACATGACAGGAAGACGCTTGAACAACTCGCCTCATCCACCCCGTACTACAGACGAATTGACCCTCAGGGTTCCACAGGACGTGATCCAGGGACTTTCTTACTCTACACCGCCTAAGATTACGTATTGCAGCTCGGAGTGGGCACAAGCTGTACTGACCTCTTTCCATATGTGAGCACAGTGGCCCCTATGCCTCACACCTGGGGTGTTGTAGGCACACCTTTCATGGTGTCGCAATTTTCATTTTCCCTAGTGTATTTAAAACTGGTACTCGTAACTCTATGTTTTCATCGTAGATTCTTTACTACTACTAAACGTTTTCATTCCTCCCCTGAAGGGGGAGGCGGGCCTTTTAGATGGTGACGCCGTCACTCAGATGGAGATGTGCGGAGAAGGTGAGGGGGTGGGCGGCCGTGGCCTACACTACAAACTGTCGCAGCATTCGCCTTAGTGCAGGAGAATGGAAAACTACGGAAAAGCATTCTCAGGACAGCCGACAGGTGGGGTCAGGCGTGTAATCGAGCACTGTGCCCCAGGCCCGTCTCCCGAATGCAGAGGCGTAGAGCCACAGTAGAGCCGTGGCCACCTTTCCTCTGCTCGATTGGCCGATCAGAGTACAGAGCTGTTGGACCACGGACAAGCCGTGGCCTCTTAAAGGACGAAACCCAAGGGCCGAAACCCACTCTGCATCTACAGACGTAGATTCATTTAGTCTGCAAGCTCCTATTAAACAAACAACTAACCGCAATAGTCAACCGGGTAGTGAAATTTCATGAATTTCAAGAAAAATATCAAAATAGGGTTTAGAACACCAGAAAATAACCTGATATGTGCTCTATCAAAAATGCTTTTATTTTTAATACCGCCATTTCAAAAGTCATCAGCTTCTCCATAAAATGGCGCTGCGCCGGAATCTAATTGCCTTATGCTCTACCGGACACGCCCCAACAAAGCGGGAAATGGAGCTCAGGTGAAAGCAAAGATCTGAGGATAAAGGTGATCAAAATATCACTGGAGGAGAGATGAAAGAAGTCTTAAGGGCACAGGGCAATTCTGATGTGAGTGAAGTTGCATAAATATTTATTTTGCATTTTACGCTTTAGCAAAATCTTCATGTTTTCTTTCATAAAAGATTCCGTTATCATGCAGTTTTTAACTGATGTAGGTGAAATTTTACACAGTAGTAATTAGATATTTGGTGCATAAATAATAATGTCAATTTTACAGTGGAAGGTGATTCTAAATTATTTTTGATCACCGAAATGTTGCGTTTATACTTGTTTTAAAATATAAATTTAAACATAAAATTTAAAACATATCTACATGCCATTATGTGCATTAAACAACAAACTCTGACACTAATATTTGTTAGCGTAATTATCCAGCAAACTGGTGCACAATTTGGTGCCAAATTGAAAATAATTGTGATACCAAAGATTTTGTTAGCGATGCTGATAAAATGAAAGTAACAACATTCCTACTCAAAACATTTTATAAATACAATATTGAAAGTTGGCAACATCACTGTATCAGAGGAGATAAAACTCATAAAAATGGTAAACATTCATAGAAAAATATAGAATTTAGAAATTTCACTCTAGTGTTACCTTAATTAGTGTTTTATTGAATACTTTGTGTTTGTAAATAATATTTGAATTTTTTCCTCAAGTTAAATTATTCAAACTTTTCCCTTCAAAAACATAAAATATTCATTTTAATATTCGTGGTAGATTCACAAGAAAACCTCCAATCCTTTATTCCTATACTTGAAATGCTGAAAAAAATCAAATCTCTACCCTTAGTAATTCCTGAGGAAAAGGAACAACTGTCTAAGAAAAAATGCTCCTGAAGATAAATATTACATTAATGTTGACCAGACCCATATTCTGGATCATTTTGGTTGCCTTCATCTTCTCTGCCCCTCTTCTGGTTTCTTTTTAACTTTCTAGCTTCCTTTGAACTGGCTTCAAATGTTATATCTGATATTCTCGTACGTAAATTTTCCGTTTCAATGCAAGCAAAAATCATTTTCACATGTGGTTATATACCCAGTTTTCTCAACACTTTCATCCTAGCGTTGTTCCCCTCATTGAATGTCAGTAGAGCATCATATACATCTATTAACAAAGTGCTTTTGTCCATGGAACACTGCTTTCGGCACTTTGTTCCAAATCACATTATGGAACGACTCGTATGGATATTGAGTCCTTCCTTGCAAGCACTTTTGAAGAAGATCGTGTGACTACAAAGAAAACAAATGAATGCCGCACACCATCTGTCAGTCAGATGAATACACAAAATTCCCCCCAGGTTCCAAAAACCTTTGAAATACAAAGGGACTTGTCCAGAAAACTGAAAATATTCCAGTTCTCGGGACAGAAGGAACAGATCTAGAAAGTAGGCGTGGCTCTCTTATATGTCACGTGGCCTTTAAATGGCTGTTAAATGGCTTTCGAGGTACAATTTTAGAACATTATAAAAAGGACTTCCAGCTAATAAAATCATTAAAATTCTAAACATGTTATGTTCAACCCAAAATTGTTTTAAACCTCCTCTTAATCCTGAATTCGAACGGCACCTTCCAATTCTAGCTAATAACAAGAACAGGCGTAACTCGAAAGTGATTGACTACAGCGCAAATGTCCACAAGAATTTCTGTGTTGTGCTGGTGTGAGCTATCAATCCCTCTCCTCCACAACTACTCACATACACGGGAACACACTGTATATCAATTATTGAACAGCCTTTTATTTTTGGGGGCGTGATCGTCAAGTGACTGGCTTACCACGAATGTGATCAGGTGTCATTGCATGTGGGCATTTTTAAAATGAAAATTCACAAAAACCACAAGCTTGCTTCGCTTTACCGTATCTCTTCGTTTCGAAAATTCCTCTGCCATTGTTCCCACCTACATGCGCGAGCCTCATCTCAACAGATTTTATCTGTTAATTCTATTTTATATATTTAACATCCCGAGAATACCATAATTTTACTAGAGCAGGCTTGAAAGCATAAGATATGCAGAGTGTTTCACCAGACAGCAGTATGGACTATTTCGAGTAAAGAAAATTAGGTCATGTGCATTAATAATTCATTTGTGTGACTTCGTTAATTATTGTATGGTTGTTCTTATGCGTACCATACAAACAGCTTTAATTTCACATTTGGCACAAGTTTGAACGACCTTTCGTACTTTAACTAGCCCATATTATTACCTCCTGAAATACTGACCATCCCTACTCATACTTCCCTTATATACACGAAAGTGTTCGTAGAATTCGAACATAAAATTATTTCAGTACCACTGACTTCTCTGCTATAAACTGTAATACTTTTCCTGTCCCGAAAAGAGTATTGGGCAGGAATTTCACAACAGTATCAAAAGGAAGACGATATTCGTAAGATTACAGCATGTCATATTAACACCAGTTCTCCTTGGAATGAAATGGTGCATTGGAACTCCCATTCCTATTATGAACACTCAGAACATACCTTTGTGCATAGTGTGGCAACTCCACCAGGATATATTTCACGGAGGGTTAAGTGGAGTGTCTCAGAGACTTAATAATTCACCAGGTAACTTGCAATGAACTGTAGGAGAAGATGCAGAACACAACAGCTAGACAGGTTTTTAACTACAATGCTCATCAAAAGTTTGCAATAAGACGGATGCGACTATTTAGGGTTCTTACAGTCCACCATTTGGTGGTTTTACAATAAATATTTTAAAATGAGCATATTTCCCTCTGAATCTAACAATTTCCACAATATATACCATATATACCACAGGCAAAACAAAAGGCATCTTCTGAAATTAAGTCCAGAAAACAGCACTTAAAAACTCTCTTCATCGCACGGTGCTAGCAGTCTTTAATAATGGGTATGGCCACCCCATGTACGAATGAGTTCATTCACCCTGTGCTGCATGCTTCGAATGAGGCCATTAAGTTTATCTTGGAGCACATGGTCCCATTCCTCTATTGAAACTTCAGTAAGTTCTTGAAAACGGCCCGGTAAGTTTGGACGCTCTGAAGTGGCCACTCTCAACATTCTCCATGTATGCTGAATTGCATTCATGCCTGGGGAATTTGCAGACCATTTCATTCGAGTGATATTGTATCTCTGGAGATACCACAAAACTGTCCCGTGATGGTGAGGTCTTGCATTGTCATCTGCTGGGATGAAATGATCGCCGAATTCAGTTCGGAACGGCCACACAATTGGTAGTAGCGCCTTTCGAATGTATCGGAATGATTTTTCACCCTGGATGGGAATAAGAGGTGTTCGCCGTCCCAGACTTATTCCTGCTCCGAATATAAGAATTCCGCCAACATATGGATGGAGTTGCAGGACAATGCCTATACTGATGACGTCGTCCCGAGGTTCTCCACGCTCTTGTACGTTGGGGGTCAGGTCTCAAACCAATCTTGGCCTCATCGATAAACATGACATTACCCCATTCTGCAATGGTCCAGTATTGATGAGCAAGAGCCCAGTTCCTTCGACAGCTCGGCCCTGTTGATTCAGTGCAAAGCTTCCCTTTGGCATTCTGTTCTGAATACCAACCTCATTCAGTCTTCTGTACACTGTTTGGTCTGCGATACGAACCCCTGTTACTATAGAGATGTCATTCTTAAGAGTCCTGGCAATTGATGCTGGACGTCTGCGAGCCGACACTTGTGGATAACGATCCTGGGCAGGTGTTGTAACATGAGAACGGCCAGAACGAGGTATGTTGATCATCTTCCCTGTCTCACTGTACTACCTCCACACCTTATACACGCTGCTTTATGTGTCATTTATCCGATCGTCAACGTCTTGCTGTGTATGACCTGCAGAAAGTCCTGTCAAACGTTTGTATTCGTCTACTTGGCATGTCACTGCACAAACTGACTGTAGCGTTAGGTGATAGGGGACAATACACAATTTTTTCTACAGCACTCAATGTATGTTCACGTGACTCGTATATGAGCACAAAGCATGCCTGTGATAAATACTGTCGAATTTCAAGATAGTGATAGTCTAACATGCGGCATGGAATATATCAGAATGCTCGTTTTGGCGGTATTTCTAACTTTTGTTGAGGTGTGTATTCTGCGTGAAAGACATTAAAAGGGATATATCTTCAGCGAGATTTACCTAAGTGGATGATCATGGTAACTCATTCTTCAAAATGGGGTAAAGCATCTGTACCACTGAGTGAGTCGCGCATTAACTTGTGGTGATGAGTGGGATTCGACGGCTCTCGTCCTCGAAAATCGAATAGTACGATTAATTGATCGTTTACGTAATGACATGGTGTATGGCTTTCCGTGCCGGGAGTGTCCCAGGACATGTTCGGCTCGCCAGGTGCAAGTCTTTTGATTTGATCCCCGTAGGCGACCTGCGCGTAGTGATCAGGATGAAATGATGATGAAGACGACACACACACCCAGCCCCCGTGCCAGAGAAATTAACCAATTAAGGTTAAAATTCCTGACCCTGCCGGGAATCGAACCCAGGACGCCTGTGACCAAAGGCCAGCAAGCTAATCATTTAGCCATGGAGCCGGACATCGTTTAGATGATCACCCCATACAACGATGTTGTCTGTACAAAGCAACTGAGGAGTTTAAGAACATTTCGATTTTTCCTAAAGTACGTACTCCATGAGAATCCAACTATGTTTTAAACCTTTATGGATCGGGTATGTTTTGAACGAGAGCATCTAAACGGACCATCGTTTTAACATGTGTTGGGGTGAACAAGAACTAGGAATTTGTATCATATTCTACAGATCTCCTTTCATAAATCCATAATATTAGTTTTAATCAATATTTCTTTTCCATCTATTCTTAGAAATATCGAGAAAGCTTTTTTGTCTTTACAGGACATCTATAAGATAATTTTCATTAAAAAATCTATGTTTAAGAAACCTTCAGTTTAATCCATAATATAAATACCGCTCGCTGGTCTCTTTAGTTAGGGTACAGTCATTGCTAATATACAGGGTGTTAGGTGTATACGTGCAGATATTGATTGTAGCAATAGAGAACGATGTGACGAACCACTATATATCAAACTTTTAGTAATCCTCGGAAGTTATTTTCGAGAGCAAAGGGGTACGATGTTTTTAGAATACGTAGTATGCCTTGTTCTTGTGAATGAATAGCTTTCCTTTGATAACAGGCAAGTCACGCGCCATCCCTGCCAAACTGGTTTCTGTTCTGTTTATGTTTAAGAGCAAATCTACTACTGTGACAGCTGAGCGCTCCCTATTCAATGCCACGAGATGTTACGTAATATACTTGCCAAACTGGTTTTATGTTTACGAGCAACTGACCTACGGTAACAGCTGAAGGCTACCAGTCTACAACATGTTACGTTACATTATCGCCAGACTGGTTTGTTGTTGTTGGTATTTAGTTTTCGTCTTAGGGGTTTCAGACAACACTAGTTATCGGTTTCGGACCCTGGAGATGTATTGAATTCTCAGCGTTAATACTGGTTCATTTGCTGTTACGTCCTTTAGGGGATAGGGATATCTGTGGTCGTCAGCCCTGTGATCTAGTGAGTATGGAAATGACCTGAAAACCTGTGTCGGTGCGCGACCTGTACGAGCGTGTGATATAATTATTGGTTGGGATACGCACGCCGGGACGTGAAATGCGGTACGATCCCCGTTGTGCATTGCGTAAAGGTAGAAGAAGGAAGACAGTTCCTTGCGCCAACGAACAAATGCATGGCATAGGATATCCATATGAGTAGAATCAGAATTGAATTATCGAAGCACATCGAACGTTTTGTTTCAAACGAAAAATGGACATATTATACAACTAAGTAAATTAAACGTACCTACATTTCGTGCTTCCTGCCTGGTTGAGTGGCTAAAACGGTTGAGGTGCCAGCCTTTTGACTCCAACTTCGCATGTTCGAACCTGGCCCCGTGCAGTGGTATTTGAAGGTGCTCAAATACGTCAGCCTCGTGTCGGTATATTTACTGGTACACCGAGCTCGATAGCTGCAGTCGCTTAAGTACTACCAGTATCCAGTATTCGGGAGATAATGGGTTCGTACCCCACTGTCGGTAGCCCTGAAGATAGTTTTCCGTGGTTTCCCATTTTCACACGAGGCAAATGCTGGGGCTGTACCTTAATTAAGGCTATGGTTCCTTCCTTCCCACTCCTAACCCTTACCTGCCCCGTCATCGCTATAATACCTATCTGTGTCGGTGCGACGTAAAGCAACTTGTCATTCGAGCCAAGACACCACTGTGGTTCAGAATATCCTCTGGTGCTTAAACATACGTTCACGGAGGTCATCCGAAGTGGTTACCTCAGTTCGGTATACTTTGTTTCTCATGTCCCCCCAGGCATAACAATCCACTGGAATAAGGGCTGGCCAATTGATAGTTCCACATCGTCCTGTCTACCGTTGAGGAAATGTCTGCACCATCGTGTAAAATCCACGTGGTTCGGCGTAGTCGAAGCGACACGTCCTCTGAAAGCTCCAGTAACGTACTGTATCTACTGTACAGGAGCAAGATAACATTAATAAAAAGATGTAACCGACCTCCAACTACACCCATCCTGATATTAATTAGAACCGGTGCTGGAAACTGCCTTGTCCTATTGAATGGGGATATTCCACAGCTCATGAGTGGAATATAGTGGGTTCCAACCCCTCTGTCGGCAGCCCTAAAGGTGGTTTACCGTGGTTTTCCATGTTCACACCAGGCAAATGCTGGGGCTGTAACGTCATGAATGCCACGATCACTTCCTTTCCGATACTAGCCCCTTCCCGTCCCATCGTCACCATAAGGAAAGCTACACCGATCAAATTTATGCAAGTAAGGTGATTGGTACCGGTCTGAGTGTCTGAGACCGTTGAGGTCCTTATCTTCCGACCTCCAACTTGGCAGGTTCAATCTTGGCTCAGTCTGATGATATTTGATGGGGCACACATACGTCAGTCTCGTGTCGTAGAAATACTGGCACGTAAATGAACTCCTGCGATATGAAATTTCGTCACCTCAGCGTCTCAGAAAACGGTATAAATAGTATGTGGGACGTAAAGCAAAATAACGCTAATAAAAAGACGATTGGTCAAAGAGACAGACTTCCCACTGCATCCATCCAGATATTAATTGAGAGCCGGTGCTAGAGGTTGCCTTGGTATACTAAATATTAAACACTCCTTCTATAAAAATTGCCTCATGTGTCACTAATACACTTGACAGAAATTCTGGATTGAGTGCTTGATCAATTAACCAGCGGCAGAAATCCAATCTTAAATCATCACCGAGCTTGATAGTAGCAGTCGCTAAAGTTCGAACAGTATCCAATATTCGGGATGTACTGGCTTCGAATCCCTCTGTCGGCAGCTTTAAAGATGATTTTCCGTGGTTTTTCATGTTCACACCAGGCAAATGCTGGGCTGTACCTTAATTAAGACCACGGTTGCTTCCTTCCCGATCCTAGTCCTTAGTTATATCTGTCGCCATAAAACCTATCTGTGTCGGTGCGACGCACCGATACAAATAGGTCTTATAGGACGATGGGATAGCAAAGGCCTAGGAGTTGGAAGGAGGCGGCCGTGGCCTTAATTAAGGTACAGCCCTAGCATTTGCCTGGTGTGAACATGAAAAACCACGGAAAACCATCTTCTGGGCTGCCGACAGTGGGATTCGAACCCATCATCTCCGGGATGCAAGCTCTCAGCCATGCTTCTCTAACCGCACGGCCAACTCGCACGGTATTAATAATAATAATAATAATAATAATAATACTAATAATAATAATAATAATAATATTTTTTGCTGCCGGGCAGAGTGGCTCAGACGGTTGAGGCGCTGGCCTTCTGACCCCAACTTGGCAGGCTCGATCTTGGCTCAGTCCGATGGTATTCGAAGATGCTCAAATAAGTCAGCCTCGTGTCGGTAGATTTACTGGCGCGTAAAAAGAACTCCTGCGATTCTAAATTACAGCACCTCAGCGCCTCCAGAAACAGTAAGAGTAGTTAGTGGGACGTAAAGCAAATAACATTACCGGTATTATTATTATCAGGTCATTAGGAGCTGAAAGGCAGGGAAGAAAATAGTAAAATATGCGTGGTGTAGGAGGAAACAAAATGAAATATACTTCACCCGTGCCTACATCGCTCGCAGTAGTTTACTACAGGATAGTATGCGTAAGACCAGAACCAGGTCTCTTTGCGATGAGTCAGGTCTATCTTCGTATTGTGGTTAGCACTAGAGGACAAAGTGTGACAAACAGGTTTTGTGTATAAACATCAAACATGCACAGCAACAGACACACACACGCAATGTACCCAAACCAGTACAGTGTAGAATGAAGAACTGCCATGCTGTGTTCAAGGTCAATATCTAGAGTTTTAACAAGCACGTCTTCCGTGTGTTGTGTTCAGCTTGCGCCACGTACAAGGCAATCGCGAACTGAAACTCTAGATTTATAATTTTTGTTACCGGTACTTCAATTTTTCTGCTCGGATTTATGAGAATATCGAACTATCGAGACTCAAAATACTACATCGATTGAGAACTGAATTCCCAACTCAATACGCTGCAGAAATGGTGTATCATCTGACATACCAATGTGAAACACGTAGCAATTGTTCAAGTGACCTCCCTGGACTACTCTGCAGGCTTCACTTCTCCGTACCCGGCGAGTTGGCCATGCGGTTAGGAGCGCACAGCTGTGAGCTCGCATCCGGGAGATTGGGGCTTCGAACCCCAATGTCGGCAGCCCTGAAGATGGTTTTCCGTGGTTTCCCAAGTTCACACCAGGCATTGCGGGGGTTGAACCTTCATTAAGGCCACGACCACTTTCTTACCATTCCTAGGCCTTTTTTGTCCGATTGTCGCCATAAGACCTCTCTGTGTTGGTGGGACGTAAAGCAACTAACAAAAGAAAATCACTTCTCCGAATCCAGTCTTCCGTAATATCCATTGGAGATCTGGCGGGCCATTTGATGGGTCCATGTAGTTCTATTCGCCATAGACCAAAGGACTGATCCAAATGATCACGCAGTAAGCGGCTTATATCAGGTGGTGGACCATCGTGTAAAAACCACATGTTTCGGCGTAGTCGAAACGGAGCGTCCTCTGAAAGCTCTAATAACGTACCCATGAGGAACTCCAGGTAAGATACCCCTATGAACTGTGCAGGTAAGATGATGATAATAATGTCATTGGCTTTACGTCCCACTAACTACTTTTCACGGTTTTCGGAGACGCGGATTTGCAGGAATTTAGTACCATAGGAGTTCTTCACGTACCAGTAAATCTACTGACACAAGGCTGACGTATTTGAGCACCTTGTCAAGTCTGGACTCAGAAGGCCAGTGCCTCAACCGTCTGAGCCACTCAGCCCGGCAAGATGATTGGTGCAGCACTGCGTAAAGTGCTGGCCTTCTGAACCCAACTTGGGAGGCTTGGTCTTGGCTCAGTCCGGTGGTATTTGAAGGTGCTCAAATACGTCAGTCTCGTGTCTGTAGATTTATTTGCATTAAAAGATACTGCGATAAAAAAATTCTGGCATTTCAGCGTCTCCGAAAACCGTGAAAATTAGTTAGTGGAACGTAAAGATATTATTATTATTATTATTATTATTAGTAGTAGTAGTAGTAGTAGTAGTAGTAGTAGTAATATTATTTTTACGGAAGTTCTAATTAAACGGGTCCATTACAGTCATCATTTTACCTATCGGTACTTGCTGTTCAGTAATAAGCCTTCCATCCGCCTCTGTGGTGCAGTGGTTAGTGTGATTAGCTGCCACCCCCGAAGCTCGGGTTCGATTTCCAGCTCTGACAAGAAATTTGAAAAGTGGTACGAGGGCTGGAACGGGGTCCACTTAGCCCCGGGAGGTGAAATGAGTAGAGGTGGTCCGATTCCCACCTCAGCCATCCTGAAAGTTGTTTCCCGTAGTTCCCCCCTTCTCCAGGCAAATGCCGGGATGGTACCTAACTTAAGGCCACGGCCGCTTCCTTCCCTCTTCCTTGTCTATCCTTTCCAATCTTCCCATACCCCCGCAAGGCCCCTGTTCAGCATAGCAGGTGAGGCCGCCTGGGTGAGGTACTGGTCATTCTCCCCAGTTGTATCCCCGATCCAATGTCTCACGCTCCAGGACACTACCCTTGAGGCGGTAGAGGTGGGATCCCTTGCTGAGTCCCATGAAAAACCAACCCTGGAGGGTAAACAGATTAGGAAAAAGAAGAATAAGCCTTCTATTAGAAATGCCCGGCGGCAATTCCACAGTAGGTCTTTTTCCTTCGAGCAATGTTCACGATGGATGCAACTACGGTTTTTGAAATTTGTCTCATTAATAACAATTTCACTGAATACTTATAGCCTTTTCTTTCAGTGTCCACCGTCCTTTCAATGGCCTAAAAAGTTTATAAATAAGCATCGACAACCCGCATTGTCTATTGTCAGAAATTCATCGTAGACTGTCGCAATAACAGCACAGAAATGTTGCGCCCATATTTCATTTACTTATTAACCATTTCCTTTCATTTTGTCAGCTTGGATCACTGAGTAATGCCATTGACGTTTAAAAATCGCACACAAATACACAACACTTGATTCGCACGTATGTGCTTGTACGGATCTTCGACGTCACTGTAAGGATTCTGTGTACTTTTCACACAGAGTACCCTACACCGGTTTTCGAGTACAGCAAGTGACCTGGCACGTGAGTCATCCTCTTCTACTTGCCAAGCCTTTAGGGGAAGTGCACAACAACATGTGTTGGCCTGCGATAAGAAACAGGTTCAACAAGCTCTATACTCGGCTACTGTACTTCCGCTACGCGTGGACAGAATGACATCACCGGCGTATCCTGCTACGGCCGTTCAAAACACATTAGGTCCTGAAATATTTGGCTCAGTTATGGGCAAACTAATAGGACAAGGTAAAAAGTACATAGCATATATTATGAGATGTATTTTTCTTAGCCGACTAGCTTAATATCTGCACGTATACACCTAACACCCTGTATAGTCCGTCAGTCTTTTTCTCGAGGGTAGTCGCTGATATACACTGGTGAGCAATTGAATTATAAATACCTACAATTTTGTTGAAATACCTGTGTGGTCGGCCCACGAAATGTAACATTACGGCATGGAACGGAGCTTTATTGTCGTCAGACATCGTATTGGCCATATGAGTAATAACTAAGCAAAGAATGGTTGACGCGACATCGCAGTACATTTGATGGTGGCCAGATTGTGGGTGCGAAACGCATGGGCTGTTTCATCTCCGAAATCGTATAGGCACTGGGATTTGAATAGCTACAGTGTCAAGAGTGTTTAATAAGTACAAGTATTCAAGAAAATCACCGCCATTAGGGTCAAACTCCATGGTGTTCAACGTGTTGATGACAGGGACCTTCGTCGCGTCGACTAACTTGGGAGGTAAGAGCGGACAGGCAGGTCACAGCACAGCAGTTCACCTGCAGATTAATGCTGGACAGCAACGAAGTGTTAGCAGCCGTACCATCGAGAAACATCTCCTCGCAGAGGAATACAGAAGCCAACATCCCACTGGGTAACACTGCTCACAACACATAACAAGGCGCAAAGACGGACTCAGCGAAAGAACACCGCCGTTGGACTCCCGAAGCATGGAGAAAGGTTGCTTGGACACATGAGTCGAGGTACGAATTGGCACACGCTAATGGTAGGGTGGAAGTGCGTCGTCGAGCTCATGAGGCAATGAATTTCTCTTGTCAAGACGGTTGAGTCCAGACTGGTAGTGGTAGTATCCTCAGATGGAGACTAATCACTGTAGGATGCAGTAGGACCCCTGATATATCTACCAACTTCCCTCACTGGTGAACGGAACAGAAATCTGCTGTCAAATCATGTCCACCCATTTGTTTGCCTCCAGAATCCCGTAGCAGACCTCTGTCTACAGCAAGGCAATGCGTCGACACATCGTTTCCGAATTGTGGCAGATTGGTACGATGAACACTGGATGGTAATGACGATGCTTGCCTGGTCCCCCAAGTCACCTTAACTCAAACCTATGGAACACATCTGGAATAGTGTCAGGAGGGATATACATGACTTGTTCCATGCTCCCATAAATCCCTCTACATTTTAGGAGGCTGTACAATGGTCGTAGATTAATATGGCTCCCAAATGCTTCCAGCGACTCTTACAGTGAATGCAACGCAACATCGCCTTCATCATCAGGGAGAAAATATGTACCGCACAGAACAACCCATGCATCTCTAATACAAATGCTCATAGGTGTACATTAGTTCATCGTACAAAAGAATAAACACTTCCGATTCACCGTTTCGGCAGTAGACTTTTTGTTTCCCTAGCGGTTTAATATAGCATGGCCTAAAATAGGTTTTCGTCTATAAAGGGATAGGAAAGTCCAGAACTCTGAAGGAAGTGGCCGTGCTGTCAATTAAGGTACAGTCTCAGCACTTTTCTCGTAAGTAAATGGGAAGGAACGGAAGTCCATTTTCAGAAGTACAGGCCTCTCCTAAATGCGAGGTTATGGCTACGCGGCCCATACCACGCAGCCAGTTCATTCGGTTTCGACAACAGAATGAAACAAATACAGGGTCCCTCTTTTAAACCCAGACCGTCCAGCGCGTTTCTACCCTCCGAGACCTAAGCTGCTGTACGGGAAGCGCGCGCATAGTTCTTGACCTTGCAAAGAGCGTGCACGTGTTCGACTTAGCATCAAGAGCCATTCTGAATTGCAGCTGTTAGCATGGTCAGAGAGTTATCATTGCAATAGGTACCTATTTTTGTATGAAAAGGTTATTTTATGTACGAGTCGGCTCGACGGGAACGCGATGCATTTGTTCAGAAATTTCCTGGTGAAGTACCACCTTCATGAGAATAGAATGACGTAATTGTAAATAAACTTGAAACTACTGGCTCTGTGCTCAGTAGAATACATTCGCGCACACAAATCATTTTAACAGAGGAAAAGCTAGATGACATTGGTGCGAATCTTGAACAGACACCGAATAAATCAGTCACAAAATTAGCACAACATGTAAGGATTTCGGTTCATTCTGCACAAAGAGCTACAAAACTGAAATACTTTAAACCGTACAGGTTTACATGCGCCCATTTTTAAAACCTGCCGATCCAGCCAAAATACTTAGTTTAATCCAAATACGTGCTGACTCCAAGTACTAGGGAAAAGGCCAGTAAAAAGAACAATTTCAGAAATATAGAGAATCTTGCCTTCATGTGGTGTGCCCTTTGCAAGTAATATTTATATTGGGTGGTCGGAAATAATATGAATTGGGTATATGAGCGTTAGAGCATTGGTCATACTGATAGGTAATTCGACAAATTTATGTCGATATCTCGCGCCGTTGTCATTTTATCAGCGGCTGAATTTGGCCAATCAGATCACTGGCCTGAGAGCGCCAATAGAAGGAACAAATTTCTCCAGGGGAAGGAATTGAACAAGGACCTCCCTGTTGGTAGGCTCAGCCCATAGCAAGCACACTACAGTGGCATTGGCTGAAACTCACGGTGTGTTAGTGTTTGATGCTCATTTCTCGGCATGGCTCTCAAGCCCGACCAAGCCACGTGCAGAATTAGCAACTCCGTCTCGTAAAGCCCATTTGAATTCGCTCGCGAAGCGATCTGATTGGCTAACTTCAGCAGCTGATAAGGTGACAACGGCGCGAGTTGTTCAAATTACTTATTAGTATAACCAACGCTCTAACGCTTATATACCCGGTTCGCGTTGTTACCGACCGCCCTGCAGTGGAATTTACCGCTGTTTAACAAAGGCTACTTCATTTAAAATTGGTAGGCATTCCGTAAGAACTTCTTATCATCGTAATGAAATGAAATGGCGCATGGCTTTTAGTGCCGGGAGTGACCGAGGACAAGTTTGGCTCGCCAGGTGCAGGTCTTTCTATTTTACTCCCGTAGGCGACCTGTGCGTCGTGATTAGGATGAAATGAATGATGAAGACGACTCATGTCCCAGTCCCCGTGCCAGCGAAATTAACCAGTGCTGGTTAAAATTCCCTACCCTGCCGGGAATCGAACCCGGGACCCCTGTGGCCAAAGGCCAGCACGCTAATCATTTTGCCAAGGAGCCGGTCTCTTACCATCGTACGTAGATGCTACAGGTTAAACGGTTTATCTTTGTAACAAAATCATGGGGGAGTTTATGGAAATATACACCCGGTCTACCAACAACAAGAATTCAAAGTTGAACTGCTAACATTAGAGTGATTATTAAAGTAGTACCGTATTCATTTCCACTTATAAATGATAAATCTTGCATCCGGGAGATAGTAGGTTCGAATCCCACTATCGGCAGCCCTGAAGATGGTTTTCCGTGGTTTCCCGTTTTCACACCAGGCAAATGCTGGGGCTGTACCTTAATTAAGGCCACGGCCGCTTCCTTCCAACTCCTAGGCCTGTCCCATCCCATCGTCCCCATAAGACCTATCTGTGTCGGTGCGACGTAAAGCCCATAGCAAAAAAAAAATGACAAATTCACCCAATCGTACGTATCGCCAATAGTTTGTTCACCGTATATAAAAGTGGTGTGTCTATGTTACGCATGACAGCATTAATTATACATTAACAGTCGTTCGAAAAGAATGAACGCATGGTATTTTATTAGTTCTTAGCAGGTAGAAATTTCTCAGAACCAGCCAACCTATATATGTAATATTTAGTGTGGGTATCCACAGTATTTTCATCTACATGGGAGGTGAATTATATTTTGATAATAATCTATAATGTAAGTCTGACAGAATATGAAATGTGAGAAACATATAATGCCATTCACTCATTCTTCAGTTGAGAGACTGTGTATTTCTACGCAGCTTTGAGGATCCATGATATACAAATAGAAAATACACGATAATTCCCTTTGATTTATACTATAAAATGTGTCGAGTCGGTCAACTTAGATTATAAATCTAGAGCTTTACTTCAGGCATTTCTGAGTTAGGATACTATTTTATAAATACCTCACTTGTCAGAGGATTTTATTTAACCTCACAAGTTTAAATTCACGAGCGCAATGTAGCCTACAGGCATGCTCCATATAAATCGCCCGAAATAGACTCTTTATTTGGAATAGATGTATAAGCTACTGTGTACCATGCAGGACTTCTCGGGGAACTATTTGCATTGCATCATACGACTTGTATATATATTCTATCACAAAAGCCAATCTTCGTGCCAGACATTGGGTCAACTCTCAGCCATTTCAAGTTCACCAGTAAAGAAATGTTTGGCTCTCATGGTGACAAGCAATCAATAGAAGAAAACGTTAGCGTGCGTTTGTGGACTTTATGCATTCGATCTCGTTCACATCCCAAAGAAGCATACGATTGGAAGGATATCGAGTAATACAATGTAGCAGGACTGAAACAGTTTTGCAAACAATTGGAGTGAAGTTCCCTCTAACATTTTGTATTGTAATGATCCAAAATGCTCTTACACATCTCATTTTTTTTCCAAAACAGTGTTCCCTGAAACTGAATTCAGCAAAGTACGAAATCTTCGTCTCTCATACCGAAACCAGAAATATTTAGCATGAAAGTCAAGGCTTAATCATTTTAGGTATGTAACACCCTAGACGTGAACCGAGCATTCTTTCAGTAAGTTGCTTTCCTTGTTAAATCGTTACATCTTTTTCTGACGCAACCTTCGTTTGCAATGAACTCGCCGTACAAGACGTTGAATCAACTAGCACTTTGTACTTACTTTCGAATTCTTCTACTTATTTTCAGATATAAATTACGGTAGGTTACATTTTTTTCGCAGAATCTATCCCTATATATAACCTAGAATCCTCCGTGGATATTATTATCATCTTAGAAGCATTCCGGTTGATATTTTAGTGCTGAACAACATTCCTATTCAACAACGTGGTTTATAGAAATTCATGCAGCTCTCTTCCCATAAATATTCCAG
This sequence comes from Anabrus simplex, assembly GCF_040414725.1. Lineage (NCBI taxonomy): Eukaryota > Metazoa > Arthropoda > Insecta > Orthoptera > Tettigoniidae > Anabrus > Anabrus simplex. Next base: position 1,125,930,566 of record NC_090266.1, on the reverse strand, counting down.
TAAAGTTCTCATTGGTTACCACATGTTGAAAGGGAGAAAGGATGTTTTTTCTATCGTCTGTACCAAATGGGAGAGATCTTCCCTCAGATCATTTTTAATAAATATGAATATTTTGGCCCGACACGAGTGATATTTAACGCAGCGAAATTTTCCGCGTAGTGTATTGCATCACTTTAAGTGGGTGCCGCATGGTTGGACAATTACTAAGTAAAATCTAAAGGCCAAACTATTTTCTATGTGACGCAGATTATAGTTGTACTTCCCTTTAAACCAATAATTGCAGCCACCGTCACAACCATCTCGACAAGGAAACAAAGAATACTTGTAAGTAAACCAACTGTCGGCATATTTTCTTACCTATATATTTCGTCTTCCGATGAAGCATCCTTATCCTGATAGACTACATTAAAACGTATTATTCATCATTTATTGATGATAATGCAATATTATTAACATCACTTACAATATTATCGGATTTCACGATTTGCGGAATGCAGGTATGTTTTTCAATAAACGAGTTCTTCAACGAGCCAGCAGTTCACCTGATAGGGGGCTACTCCCTTTTTACCCACACATAAAAGCACACTGTCCGTATTGGCGAGAGCATAATTCTTTACGCTATATTTCAGGTACCTAATATCGATTTTTAATTCACGTTCCCATAAAATTCCTGAATATACCTTCACCGTTTGGCGCAAACATACATACTTGAAGTAACCTTGAATTATTTTGTGGATTACAAGTCATTAGGATTTTATTTATTATTTCAGAAATGTTACATGTATTGACGGGGATCCGAACAGATGTACCTTCGTGAGCAGACAATGAAGCCACTCCGCTTTCACGCCTTTAATTTCTTAGCACAGATTGTGGTGCTTGTGCGAATAAGTTTCTCAAAAGGTACGTTATATTTGAAGCACCTATGCCCAAAATTTGTGTGATTCATCGTTGGTTATTTTATCATGGAGAAACGATCCCGCACTGTAGGAGAGATGCTCGGTAACCCTCTGCTCTATGCGCTGAGTAATTCTGAATTGTCATAAGAAATAATTGATCATTATACGAAGACATTTTTAGCAGCTAAACCAGAATCTTAAAATAAGGTAGACCGAGCTCGATAGCTGAAGTCGCTTAAGTGCGGCCAGTATCCAGTATTCGGGAGATAGTAGGTTTGCAAACGACACCTACGCGTTAAACACATACGTCGGATTATTCGAGGCCAGGATCGCAACTGGGAAAGGCGATTGACACAGCCCTGAACTGGAAACGGTTTTATCATAAATCGATAAAGGATATGACTCAAACAGTGCTAGCAATGAAATGCCAATAATATTTAAATAAGGGTTTATTATGACTTAAAATAAAATGAAAACAAACAAGAAAATTGAAGCCAATGATTTAAAGAGGGAAAGAATTTCAACGTGAACATACCTTCTTCAGTGGTTTTTACAACATCGTTGTAGGAGCTCAACATTATTACGCTCAAGAATAATAAGGAAAATTGTTACAAGCTCCATGTCTTAATTTCAGCCATATTACATTACCACCAATATTATTACTATTAACACGGCCTAACTCGATCGTTCTTTCACGAGACTCATTTCATTTTTAACGTAGGAGTGTGTACATCTCATTCTCGACACAACAACAAAATTCATGGTTCATTCATTGCCACACGAGTCATGGAATACAAAACGGAGAAGAAAACTAAAAGAATGAAGGTATCAGCATGGGACAGAGACCAACACTCTGAACTACAGCAACAAAGATAAATCAAAGAGAATCGCAGGCATGGACATAACTAAAACTACGAAAAAATAAACATGGGCAAGCAAACGCCCAAGGCGGGGACATGGCAAAAATAAATAAAATCGTACCAGGAATAAACATGAGGTACTGAAACAAGATTTTAAATAAAAATTGAGTTGGCTGATATATCATCTTTTCGCCCCTTCCTCACTCAACACACATCCCAGCATTCACACACATGCCGGTACTACCAACGATATGAGCGGCCGCTCCACTTATCAAAGTCGAAACTAATTCATGCACCGTGACTCACCTGGTCACTAATCAGGCCTGGTGTAAATCAAGTAGCAGCGTGCACCACACAGATAATTTAACAAAGAGATCGCAGGAATCCCGTACACAACTCATTACCGCAGGCGCTCCGTACGACGTGAATGAAGTTCAAGTCGGGACGGGGGGGCATTCATACAACAGCTGGCGAAATATCATAGCACGCAGTGCACATTAATAGAACAAGATCGAGACCCAGTTACCATCACTTCATAATCACAACACATCAACAAGCACATATTCATTCATACAGCAGAGCTGAAGGGTATATATCAATCAGCTATGGTTGAAACTGAAGAATACCGGGACAACATCGTAATATCAAAGTTAAAACAAGGTTTGCACGTACCTGCAATATTAAAAATCAAGACAAAAGTAGGACGCAAATAAGACCTCGTATTTGAATAAGTTAAGAAACCATTTAAAGCACAGGAAGGCTACTTCTATCGGCGAGGGTTCCATGGTTAAAGCATCACAAAAAACAAGGCAAAGAAGTGCAGTTAAGAGATAACACTGCTCGTCTCGTAAAAGCAACGACCTTCCGTCATTACAAATGAGGGTGCTGCCCTCTCTACTACATCGGCAGAAGTACTTAAGTCGTTTGAATAGGGAACGTGCATAATTTTCAAAAATATTTTTTAAAAGTACACCAATGAAATAGTACGTAAACGTATTACATTGTGGTAAGTTGCCTTGTTTTCTACCATTAAAAAATATCTAATAGTGCATTTCCGCAAGGCGCTTGAAACGGCCTCTGACGTAAGCGGCGCGCTGTGACGTCACGATCCAGTACCGCATGCAGCTCTACCAGCCGTTGTGCATCAGCCGTTGCTAAAAGCCGATTGTTTATTATTCATGATCGCGAATAACTTCGAAATGACAGAAGAAAGGTTCGAAACAGCACAGTCAGACAATCGACCATGTGCAGATGTCATCATTCTTGAAAAATAGTGACTTTTGTGGGCGCAGAAATTCGCGGATAAAAAGCAAGTTTGTAAGTGGCGTCTTTTATATACGTGCAATGTACTGTAACCCATAGTATTGGGATAACAACGAACCTGGATAGATATCACATCACTTTCAACATTTCCTTCTAGACTGATTCCCATATTAAAGAATAACATTACATTTTAGGGTTTTAAGCATTAGTAAAGTAAGAAATCGGATTTCAGCACTAACATAAACATATAGGTAGCATTATAGTACTAGTCCGCCTCTGTGGTGTAGTGGTTAAAGTGATTAGCTGCCACTCCCGGAGGCCCGGTTTCGATTCCTGGCTCTGCCATGAAAGTTGAAAACGGGGTCTACTCAGCCTCGGGAGGTCAACTGAGTAGAGGGGTTTCGAATCCCACCTCAGCCATCCACGAAGTGGTTTTTCGTATTTTCCCACTTTTCCTCCACCAGGCACCTAAGGCCACCTCCGTTTCCTTCCCTCTTCCTTGTCTACCCCTTCCGATCCTCCCATCCTCCAAGAAGGCCCCTGTTGAGCATAGCAGGTGAGGCCGCCTGGGCGAGGTAATGGCCCTCCTCACCATACCCAATGTCTCACGTTCCAGGACACTGCCCTTGAAGCGGTAGAGGTGAAATCCCTCGCTGAGTCCGAGAGAAAACCAACCCTGAAGGATAAACTGATTAAGAAAGAAAGAAAGAAGGAAGGAAAGAAAGCTCATAGTACTATAGGGCTATAATCTATCATTCCCCAAAAAATATATATTAATGTTTGGGACAGCTGGACTACCCACTTCCGGGGCCCATGAAAGAGAAACATTAAATATCTTTGTGCAGGGAAAAAGTTAAACATGATAAAGATAAATATGACTTCATCTAGTTTTCACAAGTCGGGCTGAGTGGTTCAGACGGTTGAGGTGCTGGCCTTCTGACCCAAACTTGGCAGGTTCGATCCTGGTTCAGTCCGGTGGTAGTTGAAGGTGCTCAAATACGTCAGCCTCGTGTGGGCAGATTTACTTGCACGTAAAAGAACTCCTGCAGGACTAAATTCCTGCACATCGGCGTCTCCGAAAACCGTAGAAGTAGTTAGCGGGGCGTAAAGCCAATAACATTAATTACATTTGGCTTTTAACAAGCCGAGCATATCAGGCGAGAAAACTGTCCTGATGACATTTTAGTCGTTCAATACAGGAATGTCTTTGGGTGCTGTGACTTTTACTTTTTTTTTTTTTTTTGCTATTTGCTTTACGTCACACCGTCACATATATGTCTTATGGCGACGATGGGACAGGAAGGGCCTAGGAATGGGAACGAAGCGGCCGTGGCCTTAGGTACAGCCTCAGCATTTGCCTGGTGTGAAAATGGTAAACCACGGAAAACCATCTTCAGGGCTGCCGACAGTGGAGTTCGAAACCCACTACCTCCCGAATGCGAGCTCACAGCTGCGCGCTCCTGACCGCACGGCCAACTCGCCCGGTATTTTTACCGTTCGGTTTATTGACTTGGCTTGTATAATCCAAAACTTAGGCCAAGTTGGTAATATTTTAAACACCAACATCACTATTTTCACCTGTGTGCAATTATGTTATTTATTTCATTAATATTATGATAATTATTATAATTGAACATTGTTAACTTATAAGACCCCAACAGACAAGTATTGGTTTTGTGTAGAGTTATACATTTGTTAAATTCACGTTGTTTCCGTCCATGATGCACACGCCTATTCTTTGTTACATTATAGAGTATTTAGATACAGCCTAAATTTCTTTACCAATTAAGCTCTTCAATAAAGACATACATAACTGTCGTATGCCAAGATAAATTGGTAGAATTAGAGCTGTCAAAATGGTTCATAACCCCTTTGATTTATTATCTTGATATGGCTCACCCAAAACATAGGTTAGGTTTGGAGAATACTTTAATAATCAGCATTAATTAATGCACTGTTTATTACTTTCATATTCCAAGATGTAATTGAAGCATTTAAATAAAGCATTATACATTAAAATTTAAAGTTTATTACCAGAACAGCTGACATGAAAAAAGTGATTGAAAATTCAAACAAATTCATCTTACGTTAAAATCTTCCAAAAAATAAACTGTAGACATTTCCGATATATCACCAGCATTTCTCCGGCTCGCCAAAATCCATTTCTCCCTAGTTTTAGCGTCTTAGGAACAATTATAAACAATTTGTTTGGGATGGTATGCGATGTGCTATTGCACATCGGAACTCTCCACCATTTATAAGTTTTCTGCCTCACTGTCTGCGCAGGATTCATTTAAGTCTAAAATATACCACTCAGATTATTATCCAATGTATATACCTCGAATTTAACTATACCAGACACTAACATAAAGTAGAAATACGCGAAGTGTATCCTGCTTCTCACAACACACTATGTGTTATTTCGTCCGCTAATTCAGTCAACCTGTACGATGACGTCAGACCAATGAGATCGCGTACTTGCGTCACGTGATAGTTTCGTACATTGATTTAGATTTTTATCATATTTGGAGTTATTATTTGTACATTCTGATCACATTTTTGAATTCTGCATGAAATTTTGAATCAGATTAGCATTTTTTAAATTAAAACCCCGGATCATGCATGTTCCCTATTGAGGCCGTAAGAATTCCTTTACCAATAAGAAACATCATACTTATAGGCGTGCTATTCGAGTGTGGCACAGGTTCGAACCGCACTGTCGACAGCCCTGAAGATGGTTTTCCCTGGTTTTCCATTTTCACACCAGGCAAATTCTGGGGCTGTACCTTAAGGCCACGGCCGCATCCTTCCCACTCCTAGCCCTTTCCTGTCCCATCGTCGCCATAAGACCTATCTGTGTCAGTGCGACGTAAAGCAACTAGCAAAAAGAAATTAGGTTGTGTAGACTATCCATTTTGTGTACTTGTGTTTGTGGCAATTTATGCAAACGTCAAAATGAAATGAGGCAAGACTGCTTTTGAGTACGGTTTGTTTTAACCACTACGTCTGCCTCAACTCTTTCAGCAGATAAACATCGCGAGCTTGAATGACGTATTCGTGAAAGTAACGAGCAAAATGACTGAGTACAGCAGTTATTTACCGAACGTTCCTTACTGCCAGCCAAAAAGAAGCAAGAATTTCCCCTTCTTCTTAAAATCTAATTGTAGTTGAAGGATGATTCATTCAATTTCTGTCATACTGTCTCCGTAAATCTCTCTGGAAATATCATTTTTATTCCGACCAGAGAAAGGGATTATTAATGCCAGTTTGGAGTTGCTTGATAATAAAGTGATTGTTTTACAGAACTCATGAAAGTAGGCTACGTCATTCTCATGTTGCTTTTCTTTTGGTACGTCGTACCGACACAGATACGTCTTATGGCTACGACGGGATAGGAAACGGCTAGGAGTGGAGAGGAAGCGCCCGTGACCTTAATTCACGTACAGCCCCAGAATTTGTCTGGTGGGAAAATGGAAAACCACGGAAAGTCATCCTCAGGGCTGCCGACAGCGGGGCTCGAACTCACTATCCCCCGGATGCATGCTCAAAGCTGCGCGCTCCTAACCGCACGGCCAACTCGCCCGGCACTTCATATTACAGCATCATATTTATTATAACGCGTTATATTTACTACTGCTTTTATTTCTGCATAATTTGCTTATTTTCGGAGCCCGAATGCACAGAACTTGTTTTGTACAGTAGTCGGGAAATACAGAGCTATTTCCAGAGCTGAAAATAGGCCAACATGAGAAACTTCTTGAGTCATGTCTGCGTCAAAAACGCAACCAGATGAATGGCGTCTGTATGGTATCTACGGACAAAGAACCAGGCGAGTTAGCCGTGCCAGTAGGGGCGCGCAACTCTGATCTTGAACCCGGGAGATAGTGGGACGAACTCCACTGGCGGCAGACCTTAATGTGGTTTTCCGTGATTTCTCATTTTAACACTAGTCAAATGCTACGTCTGCTGAGGCAACGGCTGCTTCCTTCCGACTCCTAGCCTTTTCGTGTCCCATCGTCGCCATAGGACCTCCATGTGTCGGTGCGACGTAAAGCAAGTTCTAAAAAAAAAAGAAAATATACGGACCCAGATGTGTGCTCTAGAAACATGGACTTGATTACCCTAGGTGTCAAAAGGAAGCATTAGCACGATTGAAACAGCGTGCTTACTGTCTAAAAATAAATACAGTCGATACCGTTTATTGCGATATGGCTTTTTATACAGCATACTGGATACAACGGCGAAATCTAACGGTCCCGTCCAAGTACTATATAAACACTCGCTTTGCACGACGTATTCTGATCACATTTTAGGAGAAATGTATCGGCTATAACATCCAATGTTCATTGTTTGCTACGTATTTGAGGATTGCTGACAACAATAACGCGTTTTATAGTAGACTTCAAATCAGTCTGTCTGTTAAATAGTCAAGGAAAGCATCGCTATGAAGACAACGCATAATAAAAGAAAAGTATTTAATATTGAAGAAAATTCACACATAATATTGCGATTAGGAAATTAAGAAACAAACGTCAGTATCTGAAAAGATGTGTGTGTATCACGCTGAATGCTTTCTACAACTTCGAAGATCAGAGAGAAAATCCAGTCTCTTTCCGAAGAAAAGTATTTAAAATGCAACGTGCCACAATAACTGAGCACAAATATGTTGAAGAATGTTAACTGAGATGCGAGCACATACCTCATTGATGCGAAGAGGTGATAGTCAGATGGCGCCAGGTCGGGGCAGTACGGCCGGTGCGGAAGGATCTCCCATCCAAGCGATTTCAAGGCGCTTTTCGCTGGTTTTCCAGTGTGAGACGACGCATTGTCGTGTAACAAAATCACTTTGCATGTCTTCTGGCCCATTCCGGTCGTCATTCGATCAATGCCTGATTTAATCATTTGTTAGCGATAGTAATATGTATTTAAGGTTTCGCCGGGCTTGCTCGTCTTCGCACTTTTGTGGTCTACCAGAGTGTGCACTGTCTTTCACATTAAAATCAAACCAAACCACATGGCACAACAGCCTCGAAAGGCCTGGGCCTACCAATGGACCGCTGCTCAGCCCGAAGTCCTGCAGATTACGAGGTGTCGTGTGGTCAGATTCTTGGCTTTCTAGACCGAGGCCGCGATCACACCGTCATATAGCTCCTCCATTTTAATCACTTAGGCTGAGTGGACCTCGAACCAGCTCTCGGATCCAGGTAAAATTCCCTGACCTGGCCGGGAATCGAACGCAGGGCCTGCGGGTAAGTGGCAGGCACACCAACCCTATACCGCGGGGCGGCTCACATGGAAATCACCACGTTTAAATTGTCAAAAGCATGCCTCACATGGTCACCATATCCTTCTACCAATAAACATTGACTTTCCACTGCCTTTTCTCTTTTGATTAAATAAGAAAAGCAATGCGTGCCGCAAATGTTCGTTTTCAGGCACAAACGTCGACATGATCACTGAAGGATTCAACACAGACGCTAGTGTTTGGCGGACTCAACTTGTGTGTGTTGGTAGGTTAATTTGAGACGAATAAACTGACGTATTTGTCAAATTCATACGCTGCGTACTGTTCGTTGGCGCCATCACTTATTATGTTGCTTTACGTCGCACCGACACAGATAGGTCTTATGGCGACGATGGGACAGGGAAGGGCTAGGAGTGGGAGAGAAGCGGCCGTGGACTTAATTAAGGTACAGCCCCAGCATTTGGGCGCCATCTCTTAGTGAAACCTATGCGTACACCCGGTAGTGGCAGAAGGAGATAAGACTACCATTTTCCACAGCGAAGGCTTTGTCGAGAAAAATATCAACCATCTATAACTTACGTATTCACGTGCCATGTTGTCGTCGTCTTTCTCTGGCTGCCAAGACTTCAACCATCTACTTGAATACTGTAGATCAGCTTGGAGGACTTCATTAAGATAAGTTCCAAACTTAAAATATATAAAGATTTAAACCGAATGTATATATAAATGTTTATATACTTCTAAATATTTTCGATTATGATTTGATTCAATCAAATCTGATGATATTATTTTAAGAACGAAACATGCCATTCTGATATTAAGTTTTTCTCTTTCAAATGTACTCTTTTACTATTTATTATCTCTTTCAGGTAGTTTTATTTATTCACAAATGAATTTCCGACAGACTGAAGAATCTTCTTTCTTTCTTTCTTAATCCGTTTACCATCCAGGGTTGTTTTTTCCCTCGGACTCGGCGAGGGATCACACCTCAACCACCTGAAGGGCAGTGTCCTGGAGAGTGGGACTTTGGGTCGGGGGCTACAACTGGGGAGGAGAACCAGTATCTCGCCCAGGTGTCCTCACCTGCTATGTTGAAAAGGGGCCTTGCGGGGGGATGGGAAGTTCGGAAGGGTTAGTACAAGAAGAGCGAAGGAAGTGGCCGTAGCTTTAAGTTAGATACTATCCCGGCATTTGCCTGGAGACGAAGTGGGCAACCACGGGGTACCACTTCGAGGATGGCTGGGGTGGGGATCGAACCCCCCTCTACTCAGGTGACCTTCCGAGACTGATAGGACCCCGCTCCAGACCCAGTACCACTTTTTAAAATCTCGTGTCAGAGCCGGGAATCGAACCCGGATCTCCGGGGGTGGCAGCTAATCACGCTAACCACTCCGCCACAGACGCGTACATGAAGAATCTAAAAGTTATAGACTAACTCTGTTTAATTAAGATAAAATTATTCGTCATATATCACACTTTAACCTTCGACTAGAGAGCACCAGTTTCCTCTTCTAACTTTTAGTACGCTCGGCTATCACAAGTTATCGTTTACCCCTCCTATGTCAATACTACTTCTAGTCATTCAGCCATCATATTCTCTGACATGACGTTTCTGTGATACAGAACTTTCACGAATTTTTACCATCATTCGGTATTTTATCATTAATGCTAATTTGGTTGACACGAATAAATGTACTATGGAAAGGTAGGGTCAGATTTTGAAGTGATTAGACAAGATGAGTATTTACAGTTTAGACTATTATTTGCGGGTTGCATAAAACTGAGTGAATAGGGCCAGGTGTACCAGACGGTATACAGTATATATATTGGGCGTAATCAACTTTCAATCAAACTCGTTTCAAGGAAACCCACCTTCGAAGAATGAAAGAATAATGACTCAGGGATAAATATGTCGAAAAAGCAATATTATGTGATGGGGACTCAGTTAGGAGCGCTCGATTCTGTTGAGATGACTGCACAGTTGCAGAGTCTGCCGTCGAAAAATAGTCCGCTGCAATACAGGGGATCAAGACCGTCAAAGTGACCCTCTAACTCACAATTTATATTCAGTGTCAACTAGGGGGTGAAAATAACCGAACGTGGGTTTATAATCACCACTCTGCGGGCGTTCATCTTGGTCTCAGTTCCGTTTTTTTTTTTCAAGTTGCTTTACTTCGCACCGACACAGATAGGTCTTATGGCGACGATGGGACAGGAAAGGGCTGGGAGTGGGAAGGAAGTGGCCGTGGCCTTAATTAAGGTACAGCCCCAGCATTTGCCTGGTATGAAAATGGGAAACCACGAAAAACCATCTTCAGGGCTGCCGACAGTGGGGTTCGAACCTACTATCTCCCGAATAGTGGATATTGGCCGCAATTAAGCGACTACAGCTATCGAGCTCAGTGGTCTCAGTTCAGTTGTGTACGACAGGAGTGAAGGAAGTATTGTACAAACATTCGACCTCTGGTCTTTGACAGAGGTGGGTTGTACAACAGAGCAGCGGTTAAATATATCGTGGGAGCTCATTTCGATGTATTTTAAACATTATGCGGACCTTAGATCTCGTCTGAAGCATAACGTCATATTGGAACCTTTCCCACCGTCCCCCATGACTCATGGGACCATGTGACAACAAACCAACCCTTTCGGGTAACGAACACATGGGACCATGCTCCACGGAAGTCGATAGTCAAGGGATCTTTTTGGCCTTTGCCGATTTCTCCTCATTGGGATTGTATATTTAATCCACTCACATGAGAGGTTATCGCCCATACGGCTCAGCTAGATCATAGCTACTCTCCCGTTCCTGAGGTCTGAACACGGACTCCTCAGGGCCGAAGACCGTTCGCGGCATAAAGAGGCTATCAAACATAAACTATCTTAAAGGCCTACAATGAACGGAAGAGGATTCTGGATGCATGTTTTTCGGTATAGATAGGCACGAAATCGTTTAGAACAATTTACTATTCACTCGGTGAAATATACAAAATTTACATACACTCTTGATACTTATTACACAATTGATATAAGCAATCACTTATTTTAGCAACGGAAAAATCCGTGCTGCCATTGACGTCAGCTGTTACCTCCACAATCCACAGACAACAATCTATGTGGACGGCAACGTTAGCTGGTACTGTCTCTACTCCAATAAATTTTCCTTTTTGACACAGACGTTAATATCCATATCCCTCTCTACCAAAACAGAGAATAACCGAGAGGTTGTTAATATGATCTCACTTTTTCACATACTATCACTTTGAATTGCCTGTGTCCTATATTGCTTACATAACTATTACATTAGTTTGGATGTATGCCACACAGATTGTTTTGTGTATTATTGCGATTGTTTTGTGCGTGCTATCACCCGGTTTAGCATAAACCACTGAGTACGACATACACAATAAAATGACCCTACCATATTCACAAAAACAAAACAAGCCATGTTCCCCCAATGCGAGTATTCCATGGGACTGAATCCCGTATTACACATTAGACTATTTACACAAAAGAAAAATGTCGCTTTTTGAATGGTCGGCTAACTTAAGAAATCAATAAAGTAAATATTAAAACATAATTAATCCGAACATTCTGACCATATCAGAAATCCGTCACTAAATCACGGAAAAGGAAAATAAATGGACTCAAGTCTTCCATATAAAATTAAACACAGACTTGAACAACGAACTATCACTTGCAATCACTACCCGTGGACTTTCACGAAGTCTAGATTCAAATCGACATCGACTACAAGTAAACAAAAACACATCCTGGAAAAGAAATATATCAAACACATGTATCAATAAATACAATGGCTGTAGTTCATCCGTTGTAACCCGCTGTCTTAGCGAGCTGTTGATCCCTGCTGTGCTCACACGAGGTTTGAACCTGAGACTCTGGTCGTCTCCATCCAGGGCGCTGTAATGCAAAACCCTAACTAAGCTAATCATGTCTCGTACAGTAGTTACTCTCTACATTGTTTTCCGGATCAAGGCTAATGGACAGTGTGTAGTATTTACATAACATTTGCGTCTTCTTTCACACAGTAGAACGCAACATTCTACCAGAAACGTTTTCTTAACAAGGCGAGTTCCTTTTCTTTTCATCCCTGGCTATAAATCAGGACCCAAGTCCGTTCCCCTCTCGCAAAACGGCGAGACTAATTCGCCACGCTCACTGGCGGCCATCATTGAGACAATAGCATCATTCAATTTAGCTAATGCAGGGTCACCTGCTCAAATTAGCTCACTACGATCATTATGTCCAATAATTATTTATTTATTTTTATTACTCAGCCAGATTATATCAAAAACTCCCTCATTATACTAGCAATTGGAATTTACCCATACATTTCCAATCGTATCCTCATTCACACTTCCAATCGCCTGTCCTCGAAAGACAACGTCTCCTAATTCCACCCGTGTGGGTATAGATTGTGTACCTGGCATAACATTAACTTGCCATTTAAATAGATCGGCATGAAATCATCGATCAAAATATGAAAGAAAATAATAATAATAATAATAATAATAATAATAATAATAAAAAAGTTAATTTGAATTATTAAATCCTGCCAAAACAACTAACAGACCTTCTACGTGTAACCTCACTAGTGTAGTGGAGGACAGGGGTTCAAACCTCGGCACTTCATTCCTTGAACATCTTCAGTTACAGCCAAAACTTATATTACCATGCAACAAACTAATATTTCTGTCTTTACGAACATAGTGCTGATTCTAGCCCAAGCCTTTCCTATTATACGGGCACTTGTTGATGACTCTGTCACCTCGCTAACCCCTGCGTAACTTAAGCATTTGCTCAGATGAGATCTACATCATTAATCTACATAGCATTCTACTCCTTTTCCCCCTCAATTCCTTCTCAGCACTAAATAAACAAAATATGAGAACATGCAAATATAGCCACTAAAAGGGGTCCCACATTCTATACACTAACATAGGATCACTCCCTTCCCATAGCTAATTAAATAAAACCAAAATGAATAAAAGGATTCCCGACCATTCTATGCGGATTTAGTCTATTTAATCATGTTATCTATAACCCTATACTTCATGACTGTTATTTACAAAGGGAAATACTAGCATTGGAATAGAAACATAACTTTGTACTCAACGGTTGATGTCTTCGGCCTCCTCCGAAGGTTCCGGAGGCCTACCCATGTTGGCTTACTCCATGGCGCCGGATCCTGAAGTCCTGGAGTTCAGAAGTTCCATATCTTGTCTCGCGTAATCCATTTTACTAGCACACGGATCACTGAAATTAGATTGTAATTTACACAATTTATCGATTTCTTGCTCACGTGTCACCATTCACTCCTACAACTTCGTTGTCTACCCACTGACAGTTACATGGAGATGATTATACCGGCTACTTTCAGCTAGTCTACCTCAATTGCACTGCTAATACGGGCATTCCCAGCAACCACATGAAGCAGAATTTGCTATCCCTATCTTCTGTATGTTTTAATAGTTCAGGAACACTTCTCACTGCCTGTTAATCAGTAAATAATCTAACCTGCGCTTTGTTCAGAAAACAGCGTAGATTTATACAGTTCTTTGTCTCTACCCTACCTATTTCGAAAAAGTCTTTGAATACTGTGATTCTGTCCCTCTCACTAGTTCGTTCTTAAGGCTACTGGTTGTCAATCTACGAGAGCGTTCTCCTACATAAGTCCTGCGTCCTATCATGTAGTCGTTGCTATACAAATCCTACTTCATATTCCACGAAGTCTTAGTCTACTTTGCAACCGATATCTTAAGTACGTCTCATTACCATAATCTTCTGTTGCCTATCACCAATTATAAGCGAAAAACACTGAAAAATTTCACTCCCGCTTTGTTCACATAGTATACAAAGGAGCGGTAATTCGATAGCGAACCGGCCGTCGTTTCCCGTCGAAAGCTCCTCACCGAATGCTGCTGCTCCTTAGGAAGTGCAAAAACTTATACTGGACCCGGCAGTAGGGGCGGCTAACGAGCTCATCCCCCACTCTTATTTCGACTGCTCCTGGATAAACCAGCCTGTCGAAATTTGCAATACGCTAGACTGTGTGACTTGGTTATGCACAAGTGCGCTATGCCATGCGGAATTGAATATGTTCGGCGGATCCGCAGTAATTAATTAATCAGCTTGGAGGGGAAGTAGGGAGTCCCCGAAGGCATCTGGCTTTTCACTAAGCGTCCTTACGCTAACTCAGTTATATAAGTTGTTTACCAACGCCTTTCGCTTGGAGAGTATTTTCTACCCGATCTCCTGACTTTATAATTCCACCAAAATTCAGCACACTGCTCTGACGGGTGCAGTTTTGTTAATCAAGCCTTATTTACGCCGAAAATACATTAAATTTAGCCCGATCGCTTTGGCATCGCTGTACGCTGGCATTTGTTTTCCAATATGGAGTCGCTAAATAGTGTTCTTCTCCTGCTTCTTCTATGACGTGTGCCTAGTTCGGGGATTCTTTAAGCCACCCAGTGGGCGTGTGAAGGCGCCTCTCTGGCGGGCGTCGTATTGCACAACCTGATGCTACTCCCAACATCCACACAAAGAGAGCTTGCTGCCTGCTTCCTAACCAAGCATATCACTTGAAATAAATATTAATTGTGCCGATACGGTCACAATATGTCCTAGTTTACTCTTGGTGAAAATTGCGATTGTATAGCTCGTTCATATTTTCATCATAATTGTCCTGATTTCTTTTATCAAGTCCTGTGATTATTGTATGGCATTCTTCGTACACCATTTATATCAAGTTTACAACAATAAAACAGTATTAATCGGACGAGTGGCCGTGCGGTTAGGCGCGCGGCTGTGGGCTTGCATCCGGGAGATAGTGGGTTCGAATCCCACTGTCGGCAGCCCTGGAGATGGTTTTCCGTGGTTTCCCCACTTTCACACCAAGCAAATGCTGGGCCTGTACGTTAATTAAGGCTATGGCCGTTCCAAACCCTAGGCCTTTCCTATCCCATCGTCGCCATAATACCTATCTGTGTCGGTGCGACGTAAAGCCACTAGGATAAAAAACAGAATTACTGTTGTGTTGGTGGGTAAGAGAACATATTGTGGCGAATAGAACACTGGAATTTATTGGACCAATTTAATCTTGGATGATCCAATTGGTAAACACACAATTTACTTGACAATGAACGACAGCGCTTCAATTACTATTGGCTATTTACAAGTCTCTTGTCCTCACAGAAGATCGTTGTTTGGCTGGTGTTTACTCGAAACGGACCAGCATCCACCCGTCACTTCACACAGCAGCTCCAATGCAGGCAGGTTCGAACACACGAACTTTGGCTGTCACGACGGACGATCACTGTACTCTTGGCTCGACTCCAGACAAGGCCGATAGTTTGCACAATCAACTCACATGACTGCCCCACACGCACACTGAACTACGTAACCCACATAACACACATCACTCGACAGGACAAAAATACGTCACCAATGCAGCCACTACTCAACACTCACAACTGAATATTCCAACACTCCTCAAAGATAGCAACCTGCTCGCTGCGAACCGTCGTTTATAGACCTGGTGATGAAGTTGCAGTATCTTCAGGGGTGAGGACACAATACCAACGTTCCAGTTTTGCCTTCAGAAAATCCACTGAGATACCAAAAGGAAAGCAAAACGCAGGGAGAGGTCGTCGCATGCCCGCAGGCCAGCTGGGAAGTCTCCGGCCTGAGTCAATCATTCCTTCAAGGAAATACCGAAGGGACCATCCAGAGGATGGCAGTCGCATAAGTGCTTAGCAATATATAATATATGTTTGTGAAGTAACACATAAGCTACGAGATCTTGATTAAGGGCAACAAAACTACAACTGGACGAGTTAGAGCTTAAAAGTAATGAGGAGTCCTTTAATATGACAGACATTCAAAACACACTAAAACAAGTCGCATGGCACTCGAGCACTGATGAGCCTTGGACTACAAAGCAATCACTGCACTGTCTGAAGATTACGAGGTGATGCATGGTCCGCTCAGTCGTTGTGTTTGCCGTTCTAGACCGCGGCCGCTATCTCATAATCAGATAGCTCTATATTTACAATGGCGTAGGCTGAGTGGACCTCGGACCTTCCCTCAAATTCAGGTGCAAATCCCTAACATAGGCTGGAATCGAACGCGAGGCCTCCGGGTGGGAGGCAGGTACGCTGCACGTAGTCCGTGGGGCATGTATGGCCATCGATTATACCCAAATAAACATAAAACGCAAATTAGAATGTTGGTAAAGAACAGAAATGAACATATAAGAGAAGAGCTGAAAATCAAACCAAACAAGCCGCTGTATGGCAGTTTCATGGCTCACAACTCACACCATGCTAAATGTTCCATCATGCTATGTAGTGAACAAACTTACAGATAATGACTGAGCATAATAAGAAGCCCACTGCAATGTGACGTCCACAGCTACACAGATGTCAGGCGATATTTCCATCCTCTCTTTGAGGGACAATTTTAGAAGATTTATTGTGAATTCACATTTTATGATCCAGCAATATCGTTTTTACTGCCCACTTTTTCAAACCGCTTGACCAACAGGTTAGTGATCTTAGAGGGGTGAAGCTACTGTGATCAGGATAAATTCTTTGCGTATGTTCTCGCACCAGGAATATTATTTTTCTTTATCTATAGTCATGAACGACAAGAACACACACACACACACGACTCTGACTGACTGCCTGCTGCACTCCACTTCGGCACAAAAATGGGCTGTGGTGGAAACTGCCGAACACCACCGGCCGATATGTGGCCGCCTGTTCCGAATTCACAGCCGGCCCCGTGGTGTAGGGGTAGCATGCCTGCCTGTTACCCGGAGGCCCCGGGTTCGATTCCCGGCCACGTCAGGGATTTTTACCTGGACCTGAGGGCTGGTTCGAGGTCCACTCAGCCTACCTGATTAGAATTGAGGAGCTATCTGACGGTGAGATAGCGGCCCCGGTCTAGAAAGCCAAGAATAACGGCCGAGAGGATCCGTCGTGCTGACCACACGACACCTCTTAATCTGCAGGCCTTCGGGCTGAGCAGCGGTCACTTAGTAGGCCAAGGCCCTTCAAGGGCTGTAGTACCATGAGGTTTGGTTTGGTTTTTGTTCCTAATTCACTTGTAAAGACCTGAGCATTGTCCGACAAAGGAGTCTTGCAGAGTAGGTTTTGGCCTATAAGTGATCTGACAGCTCTGCGCTCTTATAGACCAACCAAGCAGAGGAGAAGTGGCCACAGTGGAGCCTACGCTACTGCATTAGAGAGACGGAGAGGGTCTGGTCCCCACTGTCAGCTGTCCTGAGAATGGTTTTCCGTGGTTTTCAATTCTCCTGCACTAAGGAGAATGCCAGGACAGTTCCTAGTACAGGCCACGGCCGTACCCCTCACCTTCTCCGAGCATCTCCTTCACCGCAACAGATCTTCTGGCCTGTGAGAAAGCGTCACCTTCTAGGAGGCCCATTTTTAGTAGTAGTATTGTCTCAAGGGCGTACCTTCTTGGAAAGTTGTGGCAATTCAACTGATCAATCCACTGCACCACTGGGGTGAAACGCTAGTGATTTCACGATTCGACAAAGACTGAAGAGAATTTAATCATGATTTCTTTCGGGAAACTAAACTTTTTTATTATTATTTATTATTATTTATTATTATTTATTTACTATTAATGTTCTATTTCATATCTGTCCCGTGACTTTGTAGATACCTACAATTAGCTAGCTGCTGTGTTCCTTCGTAGACGTGAGCAGGAATGCCATCTAGAGCAGATGAGTGGCTTCAGAAGCAGCTGACAATAAGAGTCAGCAGTCTGTAGAAAGTTATTGTCTACCTAGTAGGGGCTTAGGCCATTGCAGACCAATATATTTTACTTTCTCCGCGCTCGGCGATATTGCGGTTTTCGAGGTCCAATTTTTCAGTTCCACTCTTTCCCGCTCGGACGTCTATCAGTCACTGCACACTTTGTAAATGAGTATTTCGATGTGGAGCCATAGCAACAAGAATGTCCAGTTCTGTCTCATAATCATGAAAGTGTGAATTTAGCAGCTGGTTGCTATTTGGATCACGTAGTAGTAGTTCTGGAGGTAGGCAATGAGAGAGCTAACGGCATGAGTACGGAAAGGGCCGAGAGCACCTCACTTGTAAGAATTTGTACTGTAAAGACTAGGTGGCGATATGTGGAGTCAAGTTGCAAGCAAAGCCACAGCATTGCACCTGGCTGAGTAGGCTTATATTATGTTTATGCAATACAATCTCACAGTTCGTTTGTAGTTCATTGTTTATGCTGTATTATGTTGACCTGCAATATTTCTACGAGTATTTACTTATCACATGTCAAAATAACATTATTTTCTACGCATAACCTAATGTAATGAATATAATTATACGTATTTACAT
This sequence comes from Anabrus simplex, assembly GCF_040414725.1. NCBI lineage: Eukaryota > Metazoa > Arthropoda > Insecta > Orthoptera > Tettigoniidae > Anabrus > Anabrus simplex. Next base: position 1,125,911,902 of record NC_090266.1, on the reverse strand, counting down.
AGTATTGTTTGTATATAAAATAACTTATTTTCACTACAGAAAAATCCACTGGATAGAACGAGATATTAGGCACAATAAAACTGTTCAGATACAATTAAACGTATTTAATAAGCATAAGGCGTTTGCTTATATAAAACAACTCATTTTCATTATAATCTAATGCAATGAATAGAACGAGGCATTACGCAAAATAAAACTGTTAAATTTTAAATCATTTTACATCCGCACCCCTTCAGTAGTTGTAACGGAGAGCCGTGCAAGCAGCAGTTGGGCTGAACCTTCCATCAGAGCGTATACTCTGCTGCCGTACCTGCGTGAGTTGGAGAACTGTGTCCGCCTTTGCACTAGAATATGGTACCTGGAAATGAACGATCTGAGCCATTACTAACTGGCACATACGAAATACAGCACGTAGCAACGGTTCAAATTAGTATCATGTGAATGTAGTTTGTATTGGGTGCAAATAATGTACTTAAAAACATACAGGGAATTACTAACGTCCGGTAACAGGTTTATTAATTATCACACATAAACTACTAATGTCACAGCTTTCCTATACATATATTATATTAAACAAGAACTTAAATGGTTTTTGTTTCAATGTTTCATTTAACAATGACTCAATATGGGTATCACTGTAACTCGGTACATGTCTACACAAAAACGGAACTCTCAACATACTCTTTGGAGCATATCCGCAGATACAGTGGTGTCAACTTCTTCAATCCTACGCCTCAGTTCTTCAGCATTTAGTGGTAAAGGTGGCACATCCGCACAATCTTCGATGTAACCCCACAGGAAGGAACCACAGGGAATTACATCCGGGGATCTGCGAGGCCAGTTTTCGTAATAGGTATCGTCATTTCTTGCTCGTCCCATCCAGCGTTGAGGTAGCTCGTTGTTCAGAAAATCACGAACGTTGCTATAGTAATGGCGTGGGGCCCATCTTTACAAAACACCAGCTGCGATGGAAGCGGGAACTACGAGCATTGGATGAAGAAATCCGTCACTCAGAAAGCGCGCTCTCTGGAAGAAGTTACCACCTTTTCGGCATGCCTACTGAGGTGAATGCTGGAACTACGAGCATTGGGTGTAACATTCAAACAAAAGCATTTGAGTTTCTCTTCAATATGACATGTACAGGAAAGCTGTATCATTTGTATTTTTTGTGTAATAAATTGATAAAAGTGGTACCGGACGTTAGGGACTCCTTGTGTCTTCTATTTTATTAATAAAGGTCATTTTAGATCTATTCAAGGACTAATACGTGCTCATGAAGAAATTATTTTCAGTAACTCCTAACTGCAAAATATGACGGCGCTGTTAAGCAGGTAGAAGTGTCCTAGCTGCATAGTTCAATATTGTATGGCGCAGACCATTGTCAGTTAGTGCTGTGGAGGGTGAGATAGTACAATACACCTGTGGTTATGTTCTGTTCGTGTTGAGTCTCAAGCTCTGTAGGACAGAGTAGAAATGTCAACTTGAGGAACAGATAATTTATTTCACTCTCAATTCAATGTAGCCCATTAGCCGAAGGATTAAACTTCCTCGATTATTGCATGCACCTGTTGAATAGAATTCCTTATATACAATGTATGATCTTTGGTACGATTCCCCCCCGCTGTATGTTAAGTTTCTGATCTGTTTTCTGATACAATGACGTATCCTTATTTTAAGCTCAAAATACACGTCAATCAATCCCGTGAAGGAAGTAGGGATAAACAATACAACTACAGTGATTATCCCTGCAGAGCCGCACGTAGTGTCCAATATACCTCATATCCTGTATAATGATAATGACGATGATAATAACAATAATCATAATAATAATAATATAAATAATAATAATAATAATAGAACTAAAGGTGTAAAATATTGGTAGATGTATCCAAAACTGGATTTCAAGTTTCTTATCAAAAGACAAAATACATGGAAGGGACTAGATCAGGTTTCAATAGTAAATCGTTAATCACAACATATGGAAAAATCGCTCATGTAGACAAATTTAAGTATCCAGGTGAAAGTATTGAACCATCAGGCTTAAATCAGAGAGCTAACAAAGAAAGGATTTTAAAATGTTAAAGAGCATACAAAATTACTTGGAACAGATATAACAAAAGAACTATATCAAAAAAGGCAAAATGACGACATTATAACGCAATAGTTAATGCACAAGCACTTTACGCATCTGAAACTATTATAATTGGTGGAAAATATCGAATAAAGGTGATCGGGAAACAAGAAAGAAAAATCCTCAGGAAATTCTTAAGACCAAACTGCGAAAATGGAATATGGATGAAAAAAAATCTCATAAAATCTATTAAGTTACAGAAAAAGTCACAGAAAAAAGACAGACACAATCAGTAAAGGGCGATTACAATTTTATGGCCACTTACAAAGAATTGGAACACAAGAACTGGCTGTACGGACCTGCTTACAAGCTGAACGCTAGAATTGTCGTCTCCCATTATAATCAGCAAACGCACTTAGGCCATCCCTCTCTCTCTCTCTCTCTCTCTCTCTCGCCCCTTAAAAGCCATCCCCACACGTGAGACATTGGAATAGCCTACTATATGACTATCAATGTGTCTCCTAAGAAAAACGAAAACATAAATGCACTCCCACAAATAGAACAACCATAGAGCCTACCCCCGTTATGTGTAACGCTACGCGGCCCATGAGAGGATTTAAACTAAAGGAGCTCCAAAGGAGGTCCCACAAACGGAACGGAAGTCGTTCCCCACTATGACTGCTAGTGAGTGCCTGACAGTTACTATCTGACTGTGTACATTGTTACTCAATGGAATTTAATTACCAATGTAACCTAATAATTGAGTATTATTGTGTGAATGGCCATTGGCTGCAATAAATTATTATATAAATAATGGATAATAACAGTCTCGCAGAGAAAATTTTGACCTTAGTCCTATCAATGAAAAATCCCAATCCTAGCTACAATCCTACAAGAAATCAGTGAAGACTTGAATGAAACTGGCATTAATGAGGAAGCCATTCAAGATAGAATACAATTCATAACTTTAATTCACAAACAATAATTTTCTGCAAAGCAACCCGACTAAATACGGGATGGACTGAACAACGTAAAACGGGGCGAGTTGGCCGTGCGGTTAAAAGCGCGCAGCTGTGAGCTTGCATCCGGGCGATTGTGGGTTCGTATCCCACTGTCGGCAGCCCTGAAAATGGTTTTCCGTGGTTTCCTATTTTCACGCCAGGCAAATGCTGGCTGTACATTAATTAAGGCCACGGCCGCTTCCTTCCAACTCCTAACCCTTTCCTATCCCATCGTCACCATAAGACCTTTCTGTGTCGGTGCGACGTAAAACCACTGGCAAAAAAAAGAACATCGTAAAAAGGAACACAGCGAGAGGATGAGGAGGTATTGGAAGGAGAAGAAGGAAAAAGTGCTAATACCTTCACACGTGCTCCTTAGTTAAGCAAAACGATGATAATGGTTTACGTTCCACTGACTACTTTTGTTTTCGGAGACGCTCAGATGCCGGAAGTTTGTCCCGCAGGAGTCCTTTAACGGGCCATTTAATCCAGCGATTAGAGGTTGACGTATTTGAGCACCTTGGAAGTACAACCACTCAGAGCCTGGTTGGAACCCGCCTACTTGAGATCCGAGGGCAAGCAATATTATCACCTGAGCTACCCAGCTCGCCGTCTTCCGTATACTCATCTATTCAGCGCCACTCTCACTGCCCTGCCACAGCGCCCTACAAAACGTCCTTTTGCACTCTAATTACTTGGACTGAAACCTGTGTTACTCAAATGTCTATTGACAAGGACATGAAATTAAGAGTTGTTAGGCAGTGAGAGCGGCCTCCGATAATGAAGTTACGGACTCATAGGGAATTTATATCACCGAAAGCGTTGGCTGCGTGGTACGAGCCGCGTAACTGCTAGCTCGCATTCGACAAATAGTGGGTTCGAACTCCACTGAAGATGGTTTTCCATGGTTTCACATTTTCACCCCAGGCAACATTACTTTAGACTAACATCCCTTCCTTCCTGTGTCTAGCTCAGTCACCAAAAGACCTGTCTGAACAACTGCGACGTCAATCCAATAGTAGAAACTTGCGTAATATCGAGTAATTAGAGAAGACAGTTCTGAGGATAACCATCAAATGTTCACTGTGACGCACAGTCGAGTCAGTTAGGTTGTGCTCCTTCAGCTCCTTTAAGATTTTAGAAATTATTTCTACAGATATTCTTTTAAGTTTTCAAACGTTTTAAATGTTTATGTAGCTTTTAACTTCACTAATTGGCTTCAAGAATTGTTCAAATTTGTACATATAATTTCACAATCACATTTAATTTTTCGAGTTCTTCATAAACTAGTTCTTTCTAAGTCAACATTCCCTCTACTGTCTACTTTTCCTCGGGCAGACTCTAGATGGAGATATAATTTATAATTTAAAAAAATCGGTTACTCATAACGTTGCTGTAGTTATGCAACAAACTTACTGTTTTTTTCATATCCATGTTTACATTAGACAACTGATGTATTTTCAAAGTTGTAAACTGCAACAAATTTTATTGATACCAAAGATATACCATTCATTTTATTCAAAATGTATCCCCATTTTCTCAAAGAAGTAAATGATTCAAGTCATTTCCGTAAATAATTGTAATAATCGAATTGTTTCAGTCACCCACCTACAGGATATCCTCGAATCTCCGTCCACTTCACTTGGCTTTTATGCTGATTTTTTGTACACAAAAAATAAATATTTACAAAAATCAAAACAAGTAAACACTGAAAATAAGCGCAATACCAATACCAATGACTTTGTCATTAAACTTTGATCATTATCGCACAAAGTAAATGTGTGATTTTTTAAACAATATAAAACAAGTTTAGAATGATTATGCTATCATAACATTTACAAGTTTGCATCTAAAATAAATGTATGAATTAATACAAGAGAACATCAAGATTTTCACATAACTGTTGAACTGAACTGTTCAGAAGATAAGGTCATATCTCTCTTCTTGTCAAGACCAATGATTAAAAGGCATGGAAATAAATGTAGTTTGAGGGAAACCACCTACTTCTACGGGAATACGACAAGGTTGATCGTAGAATTTTCATCCTACCCAGCGAATAATTCTTAGAATATCCTACCTGGAGTCGTTTTCCGAGATAGGCTCGGCTGGTAAAATAATATTGGTGCTACATATATTTAGCTCCAAACCAAGGGCAATATTTCTTATGAGAGGCTAATGGGAAGACAAATCCACTTATCACTCTTTAAGAAAAAAATTATCTCCAAAACTGCCTTTGAATGGCATCCACAAAGAGATTAATCCTTCAGGTTTCCCATGACATACAATAATACGCGTATAAAGGCACTCGAAATATATTTTGTAGTCTTTGTTTATGGCATGATGTCCTACTGGACTGCGTGTTTCGTTAGATATTCCACGAATTACTGTACGAGAAGTAAGTTGTAAGAATATTTGATGACACACGAACGGAGTTACCCGTAACCTTCTTATGATATAGATCATTGTTTTATCTTTTCTTCCGGAGCTGATTGCAACGGCACATATCGAGCTCATCTATTTATAGAGTAATTGAGAGCTACCATTTATGTGTATTCTGAATTTTCGTTACATCTGTCTGTAGGCCTCGAGAAGCAGCGTTGCATGAAGTTAATTATGTTTGTCTTCCTCTGCTCCAGTCTATATTAGAAAGTCTTTTTGATAAAGATGGAAGCCGTGTACTAACAAATGCTTTTAACAAGACGCCAGGAGGACTGACATTATTGAGTGATCCTCTAACAGGAGGAAAATTATACATCATATGTTTCTCGTCAAGTTACTGTGAGTGTCTTGAAAGAACTGTAACATGCAGTGTGTGCTTCTGATCGCAAAGCTAACTATAGTCACGTAGGTAATTTATAATGAAACCCCAAAAGTGTAGTTTGCGGTAATTCCTTTGAGAAGACTTAGAAACCAGATTTAATTAAGTTATTACATTTCCGTCTTGCTTGGCGATGAGTGATGGATGTTGTATTGAATTTCCACAGCTACTTAATTGAATTCACACTGATTACTTGACAAATGAAGTACTTCATTGCCATCTTGCTAGAAGGCAGTAATTTACTGCCCCCGCATTCGAAACAATACGTATTCATAAACATTCTCTCCTGCTTGGAGATAATAAAACGACAGCAATACTAGCACTCTTCTTCGCGAACTGTATGCTAAGTACAGTTTAGTATTAAACAATTATATTGATATACGTTCCTTTTACGGTGTGAAACTACCATTAAGTACTTGGTGGGAAAATTATTCTATAGTTAGATAGTCGATGACTCTATACGATATAGCTTACAACATTTTTTTCAGTCATGCGTTTCCATTTAAAAACTCTGCAACTTATTATAGAAAAAATCAATGTATATTTTTTGTAAATTCAACTTTTATAAAATTGAATAATTAGGAAGGTAACCCATGATTAATCCTAGGTCTGAGGTAACTGTTTGACGGGCGTTTCGGAACGTGAAGCAGATCAATTGTCACTGTGATTGTTTCTAATTAAAAATCTCCCCGGCATTCCGCATGACCACAAGGGTCCCTAAGAAATAGACAGAAATATAAACATTTGTAAATACCTAAAATTATACTCTAATGGCACTATACTTTGAAAGGTGCCATACAAACGGTAATTCAAATTATTCGCTCAGATGTCGTCTATCTTTTTTCAGTAACGCCGAGTTATTTCAGGATGGCTACCACGAGCTCTGAAGATAAGACCCTTTACTCGCCATGCCTTTGTGCTCAGGTGAGGTATGCATGGAGCCTTATTCCCCTCAAGAAATGCTTGCTAACTGCCCTGTTCCGTTCCTACCGTTGTGTATAAAGTCACTCCTCGTGTTTCTTCTCTGTTAATATCAGCTCGAAGCTTGCTGCCGTCCTCTGGGGCACAGTACACCACCACACATTTCCCAGTGCAATTTTGGTAGTAATATGACAATTGAAGATCGCGCTCAATGATGACGAGCCTTTCTAAACTCCACCTTTATAACTTCTCCACAACACATGATCCAGCGTCTCCGGTTCTCCTTATCCTGGGTGTCTACACAATATTGTGTACTCACTGCTTCCAGGTACCGCTCTAACCAATGGACATCCTTATGGAATTAACCCATTGGGTGCACGACAAGCATCTCCTACTGTACCCATGAAATAGTCTTGAGACATTAAAATTCGTCGTTGAATGGAAGTAGAATTATGATAGTATTGGTGAGCTTCGTCGGTTGAATCCTTCCCTTATCGCGGGTTTCAATCGAAGTCCTAAAAACATACTTAAACTGACTTCATATTGTATTTTCATCTCCTGCCTATCTCCTCCAGTACTAGTACACCCCGTAACCGTTAAGCCCTCAAGGGAGGTTTATGGACTTACCGTGGGTCGATGACAAAGTTCGCACATTATGTAAGTAATCATTCTCATCAACAACGACAAAACACTGAGACACCAGAAAGGGGTGACTTTGTTAGCTAGAGTTTGGTTGTTTTTATTTCATATTATTCGACAGACCATGCATTTAGTGTGTGTTTGTATGTTCGAAAAACTGTTTGTCAATGGGAACTGTACTCATATGTATATTTGTAATTAACTGGAGGCTGGGATTGGGAGGATATCACCTGTAGCTTACGTGTAAAGAATCATTCGACCATGTATCCAAACCACCGCCGGTACTATGGGGCTAACAATAGGTCAGGTAACTTGTAGCCTGCTAACCGGTAACGTTTTCATGCGCTATGTCCTAGCAGTTTATTCCTTGACTGTATGCTTTGTTGTAAAACGGGTTGGAGAGCTGGCCAGGATGTGGCTCGGCGTTAAGGGTGGTACAATTTTAAAAGACTCTGTATTTGAGGCCTTGGGTCTAATATTGCCCTAGTGTGCTCACAAGAGCGTTACCTGTTGCAGGTTACCTGTCATAAAATTTGGCAGCCATTTTCAACTGCCGCACCCATACAGTGAGTATGCAGCACTCTTGGTGAATATCAGCACCGCATGTGAACCGATCAGCACATGTGATAAATGGCGGTGCCCGGTTTTCGACAGTTGTTTTCCAGTTTTCCAGTTTTCCAGTAGGATTTACGAGAGCTTCATTAATATACTGTTGTAGATAATCGATTGCTTGAATAGTTGATCTTCTTCTTCTGAAGCCAAACTGGGAGTCTGGGAGCTTGTCGTTTTTTAATGTGAGGAGCTTACATACTAGCTGTGTCAGTGTCTTTAAGAGTGTGCATTCCAGAGCAATTCCTCTGTAAGAATTAGGGTGTGTTGTATCACCTTTGCCCTTATACATAATTTTTATTGTGTACTTAGCCCAACAGTCTGGTATCCTACCCTGTTGTAAATTTGCATTCAATAACACTGGGACTATCCCTTTCAAATGTTCATTACAAATGTTATCTGGACCACATTCTTTCCCATTGTTTTGGCTTTTGACAGTTTCTCCTATTTTTCCAAGCGTAGAAATCTCTCTGAGTCATCAGGGATAAATGTTGGGTCGACATTAAAATTGATTGGGCGCGTCGCTCTCTCTCCTGAAGAATTGCGCGAAGGTGCGCTTCCCAAACATTCAATGGTAGGTTACGAGAAAATGTTCGCTGTTTAGGACGCAAACCTTTGTAAGGGTCCTGAGTAGCATCTTCAATTAAACGTCTTTCTTCCTTCCCCAAAATGTCTGATGGGCTTGTTTAGGTATGACTTTATATTCTCTTCTTAAATTAGGGTAGTACTCCGGCCGTTGTTTCGTGCGTTGCAATTTTTCTGCATGCAAGGCTGACAAAGCTGTTTTCCTTGCTTTGTAGCAGGCATCTGTAAACCATGGTTTTGCTTTTTTATTGTTAATTACTGTAGGAGGTATTGCCTTCTTAAGGATTTTCTCCAGTTTTAAAGCAGCCTGGTTCAGAGTCCCTTTGTGTAGTGTATCGATTATTGCTTTGTTGTCTGATTCCTCTAGTACTGCTAAGTCCAATCTCCTACTCAGCTTTAAAGACTAACTTCTTACTTTGATTCATACCGTTTATTTGCAGCATTGTTTCCGCGGGCAGATGCTTTTTCTCAGCTTCTATGATAGCACTTTGATATTTAGTGTTATACTGGAATTTATGAAGACAAGATCAATTGAACTCATGCCATTATAGCAAATCGTCGCTGCCGGGACAAAACCTCCTATGTGAAATATTTTAGCTTAGAACTTTGGCCGGTGAGGTTCTGTCATCTAAGGTGCAATATTGTGTGAATATTGTCAAGGCATTCCTGCTCTTCATAATATATGTGTTGCGCGTCAGTATATCTCAAAAATATTATCACAAAGGAGGTTTTGACCCGGCAACGACGAAATATATGATGGCTGTTCCTTCTTGATGATTAGTATTAGCCCTTCTTCTTCTACATAGCTCAATACTTCTTTCAAATTCTGTAATTGTGTATCTACACGACAATTGAGATCACCCGCTAGGATGATGGGATCACCCTTAGTTACGATATTTAAACAGTTACCTATTTCTTCTCTAAAATCTGTGGACGTGAACTCTGGTTGAAAGTAAATACATATAAGTACGCACTGCCTTATTCATATTACTAACGTGTTCTTAGACTTACGTTGTAGTATAGCGAATGGTGCGAAATTATCTTTGTAAAAGCAGGCGATCCCCCCATTTTGGCCTGCCAGTTGGACCTTTATCTACAAAGACAAGAATTGAATAATGGCTTTTGAGTTTCCACTCCGAAGTTAAGAAAGTTTCAACTAAAATTGCGATATCGTAGACCTGTAATATATTCGGAACTGTTGTTGCTATACTCAAGAACCCTTCTACGTTCCAAGATAGCAGTTTGATTTCCTGCGAGACCAAGTCTTCCTTTACAATCAGATCTTGTTCACTTTCGAACACTGGGTGAAAAGGAGTTTCCTCTTTGTTGTTGGGGACGAAAGGCATACTGCCTTACAAAAACATCTTGAGGCCAAAACTCTGGGCATTTCACCGTGTGAAAGTGGTCAATATCTATTCCTACCTTAAACGCCTTTTCTATTCCCTTGCTAGGGAGTTGTTCGCACATGATGTCTCTAGGAATTCCATTATCTTTCAAGTATTTTATTAGGTCGTCTGTTTCGTTCGATGGATGAACACTGCCGACATATAACCAGGCAGTCCTTGGGGCAGCCTTAAGGCTGCTGTTGACAGTTGTTTTCATCCCCTGACACCGGCACTCGGATTGCGAGAATATTTACGCTGAACGGCCTCCGCCCAGGTTACTTCTTCATTTTCTTCCGACACGCCGTTGACCACTCTCGAGGTATCAGGTATGGCATCACTGATTTCTTGGGGAATTTCCTTGCTGTTTTCTCATCTCTTCGGGTAACGACACAATTGTACTGGTTGTTTGGGCACTTATTGGTTTTCTGGGCGGGTCAGGTGCCGTTCTTTTCTGTCCTTCTATCTCTCAATCTTTCTCATTGCTTAGGGCGGGGATGGAAGGCCTCGTATCTTTTGTCATTAATTCTCGTTTTGACTGTGATAGAGCTTGTCTTATTTCCACTACGACAGTCTGCTTTATTATAATTTTCAGGTTTCTAATCTCCTCCCATATTGCTTTTAACTCTTCTTTGCCATTTTTAAGCATAGCAAAGTCAGCTTTACATTCCGTGAATAGCCACATAAGGGAGCAACTAGGCTTCTTGAGCGTAGCAAAAACCCCTGCACTGACTGCCACCTCTTACACATTCCTTCACATTCAATCGCTGCATCAACTTCCGTTGCAAGCTTTTCGCAGCATCGGCATGGCGCGTCGGTATCTGTCATATCGATTCTTGGCAAGCTTGTTATGTTACGATTTATGACTGCGTATAGATTTTCTTTGGCAAGATGGCGGTTCCTATAGATGGTAATCCAGGTCTAGTTTTGATTCGATAAACACAGTCAGTAACTATTATTCCGTCAGCTGATAATATGGACACTCATAAAGGTTCGCTATTACATTACGAAAATCACTATCCGTGAATTTAACGCGGTCTGTAACACTACTAAAGTCACTTTATAAACACATTTCAACTTCACCAATCACTGCCACCTCTACTAGTTTAACCCATGGCCTAAATTTGACTTAGACTACATACTGGCAATGCATGATTCCTCGGTCTAGGGTGACACGCAGGTACCTCTCATTCAAAGAAGTCGGGACCACCTTCGAGCCTGCTAAGTCGTTTCATAAATTGTACCGAGTGACACTTCATTACGTTAATTCTGATTGTCACTGTTCGACCCAGGTTTCGAGTGAGGACGGGCTGTCCTGGAGGTAGTGTTTGACTATGGATGCCTCCCATAAGAATGCATACAGAGCTGTATCGTTAGCATATCGGTTGCTTCCTTCTAGAACCTCGTATGACCCAATCCTATCCATTATTTTCCTTAAAACTGGCCACGCCTCCCAGCCATATATTTCTTTCTATGCAGTCCATCAGAATAATTTTCGTTGTATGCTAACGTGTAAAGGAAATAGGACCTTACCATACTGTATTATAGCGATGTATGGCTCCATGGCTAAATGGTTTACGTGCTGGCCTCTGGTCAGAGGGGTCCCGGGTTCGATTCCCGGCAGGGTCAGGAATTTTCCGCTGACACGGGAGCTGGGTGTATGTGACGTCTTCATCATCATTTCATTCTCATCACGACGCGTAAGTCACCTGCGGGCGTCAATTCAAAAGACCAGCACCAGGCGAGCCGAACTTGTCCTCGGACACTGCCGGCACTAAAAGCTATACGCCATTTCATTTCAGTATAACGATGTTGATTGCATGTCAAATGTACGCACACCTACATTATAATTTATTTAAGGTTCATTTTCCTTTACAAATTAGCATAGGAAGATGAACACAACGAAAATTATTCCGATGGACTGCATAAACATATATGGCTGGAAGGCGTAAGTACTTAAGGAATATAATGGGTAGGAAGAACACTAAGGCATACGACTTTTTAATAGAAAGCCATCGATATGTAGACTTCGGCCTTCGTTGCCCTTGGAATGCCAGGAGTTATTTCGTTTTTAAATAGTCGGCTTGATGGTGCTGCCCTGCGGTGCGCGCAATGGACGACACCTTTATAACTGTAATTTTGAACTTCTTATAATTAAGGCAGTTCACTCTTAGACCTATTACATACGAATGGAAGCCTAAACTGTTTCATATTCTAATGCGCGCAATGGACGACACCTTTATAACTGTAATTTTGAACTTCTTATAATTAAGGCAGTTCACTCTTAGACCTATTACATACGAATGGAAGCCTAAACTGTTTCATATTCTAAGTCCTTCCCGTATTCCCCTGGGAATGAAGTGGGAAATCATGAAAGAGCACTTCCCGAATGGTCATGTGTGGCATCTACAGTGATAGTAAAAAATATTCGTGCACTTAATACTAAAACCAAAATACTTGACTTAGTACACTTATTGTCATGTACGTTGTACACTGACTGACAGAGCAAATGCAACACCAAGAAGGAGTGGTCAGAACTTTACGCCAATTGCAGGGTAGACTGACGTCACTGAGGTTTGCTCATGATGTGAAATGCGCCGCTGTGCTGCGCACGTAGCGAACGATAAATGGCACACGGCGTTGGCGAATGGCCCACTTCGTACCGTGATTTCTCAGCCGACAGTCATTGTAGAACGTGTTGTCGTGTGCCACAGGACACGTGTATAGCTAAGAATGCCAGGCCGCCGTCAACGGAAGCATTTCCAGCAGACAGACGACTTTACGAGGGGTATGGTGATCGGGCTGAGAAGGGCAGGTTGGTCGCTTCGTCAAATCGCAGCCGATACCCATAGGGATGTGTCCACGGTGCAGCGCCTGTGGCGAAGATGGTTGGCGCAGGGACATGTGGCACGTGAGAGGGGTCCAGGCGCAGCCCGAGTGACGTCAGCACGCGAGGATCGGCGCATCCGCCGCCAAGCGGTGGCAGCCCCGCACGCCACGTCAACCGCCATTCTTCAGCATGTGCAAGACACCCTGGCTGTTCCAATATCGACCAGAACAATTTCCCGTCGATTGGTTGAAGGAGGCCTGCACTCCCGGCGTCCGCTCAGAAGACTACCATTGACTCCACAGCATAGACGTGCACGCCTGGCATGGTGCCGGGCTAGAGCGACTTGGATGAGGGAATGGCGGAACGTCGTGTTCTCCGATGAGTCACGCTTCTGTTCTGTCAGTGATAGTCACCGCAGACGAGTGTGGCGTCGGCGTGGAGAAAGGTCAAATCCGGCAGTAACTGTGGAGCGCCCTACCGCTAGACAACGCGGCATCATGGTTTGGGGCGCTATTGCGTATGATTCCACGTCACCTCTAGTGCGTATTCAAGGCACGTTAAATGCCCACCGCTACGTGCAGCATGTGCTGCGGCCGGTGGCACTCCCGTACCTTGAGGGGCTGCCCAATGCTCTGTTTCAGCAGGATAATTCCCGCCCACACACTGCTCGCATCTCCCAACAGGCTCTACGAGGTGTACAGATGCTTCCGTGGCCAGCGTACTCTCCGGATCTCTCACCAATCGAACACGTGTGGGATCTCATTGGACGCCGTTTGCAAACTCTGCCCCAGCCTCGTACGGACGACCAACTGTGGCAAATGGTTGACAGAGAATGGAGAACCATCCCTCAGGACACCATCCGCACTCTTATTGACTCTGTACCTCGACGTGTTTCTGCGTGCATCGCCGCTCGCGGTGGTCCTACATCCTACTGAGTCGATGCCGTGCGCATTGTGTAACCTGCATATCGGTTTGAAATAAACATCAATTATTCGTCCGTGCCGTCTCTGTTTTTTCCCCAACTTTCATCCCTTTCGAACCACTCCTCCTTGGTGTTGCGTTGTCACTGTCAGTCAGTGTATAACATAAATAGGTTAGCTTTCTGTACAATATGTAAAGATATGTACATCATAAAACACACAATTGATGAACATTTCTGTCATTAATACATAAATAAATGAAAACACCATGATTTCATACTCATAAAAATTATTCGTACAGTCCGGTTTTACTTTCATTGCCAAGCCGCCTGGGCATTGAATGAACTAGACTGGAGGTGAAGGTGGGCTCAATCTTACCCCATTCTTCCAAAAGAGCCATCTTCAAAACTTTCTTTGATAAAATATGTCTTGTGCTCAGTCTCTTTTTAAGAGACGCTCACTTATGTTCAGTCGAATTCAGATGCGGGGATTGGGGGATTTACCATATATTTGGGTGCGTTGTATAAAATCCACAATCGTGTATCAAGGGCCGCATGTTTTGAATCATTATCCTGCATGAATACATAATTACCCAGAAGTCCCATTTTTTCGGCACTAGATGCGAGATGTTTCTTCAAGACTTCAATATAGTAATTACGGCCCATCTTCCATCTATGAATTCTAAGGAACCTACTTCAGCTGAGCTCATGCACCTTCAAGCCATGAAACAACATCCACTATGCTTCACTGAAGGAAGCAGATTTTTTCTTCTAGTTCTGTGTTCGTTTTCCTCCACACCTTTGAGCCATAATCTTGAAAAACACTCAATTTACTTTCATCCGTAAATATAACTCGATCCCAGAATTCCAGGGAAGGATGTTTATAGTCTGTAGCATATTGTAATCTTTTCTTCCTATTTGCTGGGGTAATTCAAGGTTTTCACCTGGCATTTCTACAATGATACCCGTTCGTATATAACAATTTTGAATTGTGGAAGTACAGATATTACTGTAAGTTTTAAATCATTTCCTAGTTCAGACTTCAGTTTTGCAGTACTGATTCTAGGATCTTTCTTAACTTTCCTGAGGATTAGTCTTCTAGTTAGATCGTCTAGATTAAATGGACTTCCACATCTACGTGCATTTTTGATAGATTTTCTCTCACCATACCTGTCAATAATTCCCTGAATTGTAGCTCTTGGTCTCTTCACAAGTTTCGATATTTCCGAGAGCGACTTACAGAATTATGAGCCCGGATTACAATTCTTCTCTTTTCTTCTGTTGTTTCTTTCATTTTGCGGCCCATCTTATTGATTGACTGTAGCACTTGTTGTTTAGAACGACTGAAGCACAACTGACTTGGTACAAGACGTGATCTTTACTGCTTACCTGCGTTGCAAGGGATGTTATCAAGGACTTTGATGTGAAATAAACCATCTGTACGAATACTTTTTATGCATCTATATTTCGACATTATTGGATGACACGTTTGTTTCAACAACCATTTCTAATGTAGTATTTTTATTTACGGTACGTATTCATATTCATGTTTAGCGAAATACCGAAATATAGAAAAGTAGTGAAATTTCTAGCAGCCTATGGGCAATGCGTCAACTACAAACGACAACCTTGCTTAACGTTTAAGGTGTTCGTATACTCTTTCCCATGACAGTATTTTACCTGCACCTTGGTCTAGTCTCTCAAACCAGTCTTCAGTTTGTGAATGAACCGAGAATTGAAACCATGTTAACCAGACGGTAAGCCTACACCATGAACGTGGACGAATAATATATATACTTCAGTGATAAGCTCATGACACATCTAGTTTTGAAGTGTAGTTTGTAAAGCCTTGATGGCAAGCAGAGCGGTACGAGGAGAGGCTTACTCAGGCATGCCTTGGTGAAGGACGGAACTTCACGCATGATGACTTGTCTGCTGAGCACAACAAACGTACCGTGGGGTTCTCATGGATCAATAACACTATTGTTTAAACAGCTCAGGTGTGGGCCTTTCAAGGAGGCGTACGAAGAGGGGAAAAATAAATGAACAGTCACAATCTTTCACAAGATCTACCCACGTTAATAAACGAAGCATTCACTGATATACTTGAATATCTCTCACATGGTTTTATAAGCTACTCCGTGATATGCATTGCCTTAAGTTACTACAGACGTGTCGCTATTATCCGCGTTATAACTCATATGATACAGCGTTTCAATATCTGAGGAGGGCAAATATGAGCAGGCTATATCTTTCTATGAGAACGATTGACCACTGAAAGTACAGATTGCAATTTTATCAATATATGAATGTGTTTATCACAAAATTCTTAAAAAATATATAGTACACTACGTTTACAGTAAAAATTATCATGTCCTAGTATTTTGTTATCTTTAAATGTGATGAAGTACTACACATGTGCCTACTGTTAAAACTTCATTCTAATTTACGAATATTTCTTCCATATAAGAAGTGCACAGTAGTATTTTTATTTTGTATTCGCCGCAGCACTTTTGGAATACCATACGAAGACTCTCTACTAACATTTAATGCTGAGGTATTTTCTTTAACAACACTTAAGAATCTCTGATAAATTTCACGAAATTATATTTAGATCTTCTCTCATATAGTATTCGATAACGACACATGTTTGATCCGTATGCGGGTTCCTTGGCCTGCCTCTGTATCACAATACAGCTATTAGCTCTCGTCCTCGGTGACCCAGATTCGATTCCCGGCACTGCGATAGATTTAAGAATGGCAGGACGGCTGGCAAATGTTTAAAATGGTACATGCAGCTCACATACATTGGAGGTGTGCCTGAAAAGAGCTGCATCACATCGGAAGTTTAATTTACCATATAGGCCTAGTCCTTTTCGAAGTTTTACGCACTCTCACAAACGCACACACTATTGGGAACTGCAGTGTTCGCCGAAACTGGGCTGAGTGGCCCAGACTGTAGAGCGCAGGCCACCTGACTCCACGTTGGCGAGGTACGACTCTGGCGTAGGTAGATTTATTGGCAGAAAATGGAATACTTCTGGAACTGTTGACTGTTGATATTGTGATGACTCTCTAGTTTTACATTATTATTATTATTATTGTGACTGGTTATGCCCAACCAAGGACCGCGTGTGAACTTATTTTGCACAACGTTCTTCTTGTCTTCCCAAAATCTCTTCATCCTTTCACTGTGCTTCTTTTTGCGTTCTTCCGTACATCCTGTAGCTTTTTTTTAGGTTGATCAGCAAATTTATGTTTGTTTATGAGATTTCTGATTTTTTTCTGTCTTGCATGATGCCTTCATTTATACCATCATCCTGAAGATCTTTGCTTATTTCTGTAAGCCAGTTGTTGTGAATTTTTAGAAATACTCTTGAGATTTATTGTTTTCTTTGTTAGCATATTGTTATCCATCGTGATCAGGTGACCATAGAATTTTAATCTTCTATTTCTAACAGTGTCTGTGATTTTTCATGTTACTTGAGAAATTTTCCGTGATTTCCTTTTCATCCAAATGGCATTCTCGCATTTATATCCTAGAATTTTCCTGAGAAATTTATTCTCTTGCTTTCCGATGCTTTATATTTGTGATTTGCCACCAATTATCTGAGTTTCTGATGCATAAAGGGCTTCTGGTTTGACAACTTGGCTTAAAGCCGTAGAATAACAGGCAGGAAAATCCATGCGGCAACGTCTAAGGCTCAATACCTCAGTTGTATCCCTGAGACAGACTTCGATCGATCTCCCCACTATCTTCAACTTGTCAGAATGATGGAAATGTCAGTTGACAAAACAATTACCCTATACCCTAGTACAAGTACTAGTTTATTTGGATCATTGGAATCTGGAGGACCGAGAACATCATGCGGGAATGAATCGGAGCTTCCCAAAACTCTTCCACCGAATCTAAAACACTTCATAGCTACTTTAAACACCAACATATTATTATTATTATTATTATTATTATTATTATTATTATTATTATTATGATTAACTCCAACTTCATAACTCCATGGCTGAGTGGTCAGTGTCCTGGCCTTGGGGCCCTAGGTTTTATTCTCAGCTTTGTCTCGGGATTTTAATAGGAAATGGTTAACTCCCTTGGCTTAAGAACTGGGTATTTGTGCTGTTTCAAAATTCCTATAACTCAGATACCACACACAACTCTACCCTGCACCACAATAACACGCACAGTCCCATACACGGCAGACGTCATTCATCCTCGTCCGAGAAGGGTCCTCCATACAACTGAAGTAATAATAATAATAATAATAATAATAATAATAATAATAATAATAATAATAATAATAATAATAATAATAATAATAATAATAATATATTTCTAAGATATCTGTATTTCTGTATCTCTGCAACTAGCGCAGAATATGTGGCATATAGCGACTTAATAACAAATTTGAGGATAGATAAGTTGCTTGCTAGGAGAGCATTAACGAGTGTAAAATGCCTACAAAGAATTCTCAAAGGTAAAGCAGATAACCGAGAGTTACTCCACCAAATAAACCTGTATGCACCATTTGGAAGTAATAGAAATAATTTAACTTTCCTTATTAAAAGATCAAGCACAAATCACCATATAAATTCACCATTAAACAGAATATATCAGTCAATTAATAAAATGCCAAACATGGACGTATTTTACGAGGAGAGTGTCTTGTTAAGGTTTGTCAGAGGGGAACTCACACAGAGAGGAGACATAAGTTAAATAGAGTAGCATACTTGTGTAGCATGAATAGTTTAGTCCTTAGATTAATTAGATTAGAGAAATTAAAATATTAAGTTGTAACACACGCCCACTGTCCACAATTCTTAAGTATACTATTAGGTTTCATATTTGAATTTTTATTGTAAAATATTCATAACATTAGAAATAAGAAATGGAAATGTTCTATAAGTGGGCAGAAATGCCTGTTGAACAATCATTAAATAAATAAATAAATAAATAAATAATGATATTAATAATAAAATGTGATTGTTTTTACGTCCCGCTAACTACTTTGTGACGGTTTTCGGAGACGCTAAGGTGCCAAAATTTTGTCCCGTATGAATCCTTTAACGTGCCAGTAAATCTACCGTAACGAGGCCGACGTATTTGAGCACCTCCAAATACCACAGGACTGAGCCAGAACAGAACCTGCCAAGTTGGAATCAGAAGGCCAGCGCTCTACTGTCCGAGCTATTCAGCCCGGCCCAAAAACTGGCAGACACAACTTGGGGTGCCTGGGTACTACAGGAATTGTGTTAGCGTACTCTAATGCCTCCTACTCTTCGGCAGGATGGTTTAGAAGTGACCACGTAAGTGAAGTAGATACACAACTGAATGAAAACATGAGGATCGTACCAGGCACCATAAAATCAACATTTGTGGCCTGGTTATAAGTGATGTCCAATATACCATCACTGCAGCTCAGAAGCTGCTTATGAATGAAGTACAGTTCCGTCGATTTATTCGATATTCGCGCTTGACATTCGGGAAGCCATGTTGGATCAATATCATTATTAAACAACCGGAAGCAGTCTAGATCAATCAAATGTAGAAGCAGATACCACAAAATCCAACTAGACGACCCCACTGAACCTCCCAGGAACTCAACTTGCCGGCTAAACCGCGCACGAACAGGCCATGGGGGATGAAATGCGTCGCTCTAGGAGTAGGGCACACTCTATTTCTCGAAGCGAGATCGTGGAACGCGAGAAAAAAGCAATTACCTCATTAAAGAGAGTCTACATCAATGGTTTGATGGTGATTAGAACGAACTAGTTAAGATTTCTCCTGTTGTCTTGTCCTGGCTGAATGCCCTAGATGTTCAACTATAACATTATATATATTCTTACACACTATTGTAGATTGTAAATACGACACACAAAATAAATAACTACTATGCCCAAGAAGACCTCGCCTGATTTAATAGAGGGAGGACAAGAAATAAAGAGAGCATTATTAAAATACTTACAGCGTATGTAATTAAAACTCTACAACTTTATATTTCTGCTGACTAAGAAAATCAATGCAAGGATCAAGTATTAGTTCATATACTTAGTTATTGATATATTCATATTGTATAACATTCTTGTACGTATTCGTCTGAAAATTTCGTCCACTATCCTGTAAAATTTGCGTACATGCCTATATGATGGTGTTGTATTTCCAATGTTAAGTTAGTATTAAATCACTGC
Organism: Anabrus simplex; assembly: GCF_040414725.1. Classification (NCBI taxonomy): domain Eukaryota; kingdom Metazoa; phylum Arthropoda; class Insecta; order Orthoptera; family Tettigoniidae; genus Anabrus; species Anabrus simplex. Next base: position 1,125,891,929 of record NC_090266.1, on the reverse strand, counting down.
ACCCCTCAACTCTAAAATTTAGTATTACGGTATGTGAACTATTTATCTGCGATCGGTTTGCAGCTGTGTTGCGCTGCATGTAAGGTACTATTTTAACCTATTTTCTGTAAATATCAAATGAATTCCTAGGCGTAGTAATTATGTTACGGTTCCTGTAAGGAATATCAAATTGTCAGTACGGGAAACGCATGAGAATGATTTGCAACTCCGAATACTAACAGGGGCAGTAAATGGCAAATTTGTACTCGACCATGAATAATCCTCACACATTTTGACTGAACATTTTCTCTTCAGTTTATGAGGAGGCATTTCTCCGTGTAATAATACGTTTGATATTTGTGATAACATTCATCGAAACTCATCGTCCGGTTTAAGATAAGGTTGGAATTTCCTTACACGAGCCAGCATCGGAATGTTAAAATTTAGTTTACTCAAAGAAATGCTAAAAATGTGCTTAACAAAGGAATTCGCTCTTACTAATATTACCAAATATTCTAATATTGCGGGGATGCAGGAATTAGAATTTGCATTGTTATAACTTGGTGAAACGGAGCTGCAGCAGTTGAAATCCGTAAATGTCACCCACGACTTTAGAAGCAGGAAGCCAGCGACCAAGTCATTTTGCCTCCTACGTCGGCATTAACGTCCTCCTTCTGGATGCGCTTGCTTCAGACAAAGCCGTTTACAGCATTTGCACTGCACGTTACATTGCACTATAATTTCATTCATAGAAGCACAAGGCACGCACGCAATTTTGTGCGATTCTCATCAGCTACTTTATGTTAGTCTAATATTGAGTCAAGGTATCAACTTACCGAGCATGTGACCGTGGGGTTATGGTCGTACAGTTGTGAGCTTGCATTTGGGAGATAGTGGGTTCGAACCCCACTCTCGGCAGCCCTGAAAATGGTATTCCGTGTTTCCCATTTTTTTAAATATTTGCTTTACGTCGCACCGACACAGATATGTCTTATGGCGATGATGGGATAGGAAAGGTCTAGGAATTGGAAAGAAGCGGCCGTGGTCTTAATTAAGGTTCAACCCCGGAATTTGCCTGGTGTGAAAATGGGAACCCACGGCAAACCATCTTCAGGGCTGCCGACAGTGCGACTCGAACCCAATATCTCCCGATTACTGGATACTGGCCGCACTTAAGCGACTGCAGCTATCGAGCTCGGTGTTTCCCATTTTAATACCAGCAAGGGCTGTACCCATATTAAGGCCTCGGCCACTTCCTTCCCACTCCTAAGCCTTTCCTATCCCATCGTCGCCATAAGACCTATCTGTGTCGGTGCGATGTAAAGCTAAATTGTAATAAAATAAAGAGATATAAACTGGAAGAGTTCTTGACAGCATCCTTCGATTCCGGCCGAATGATCGCACATACATTCGATTTCTGTCTTACAGGATGATTCAGGGAGTGAAATATGTGTGTAACAGTGAAAGGTCATAGCAAGCTCTAGACAAAATTTCGGCTCATTTTAATTTTTCCTCCAATTTCTTTTTACGTTGTCCACTATTTGTCTGCACACCCATTATCGTAAATATACATACTGGGACTTCGTTTCTTTTATGATTTGTTAAGTTTCCTTTTTACGGAAATAAACATCTGTTCAGAGATAAGTGTAGGTCTACTTACCTTTGAAATAAGTCGCAACTCCTTGATGAAAAGCAAGACGTTAAATGTCTTAGAAAATACGAGGTAGTTTGAAAATTTCTTAACGTATTCTCCGATCAGAAATTTTAAAATCAGAATATCCTTTATTTCTGATAACTTAACGAAGATTTTCTTTACCTGCTAATATTCGCAACCGAGTAGAAAGCAGCTAATGTCAAGGCGAAGAAGCCGCCGAAGTGCTTTACAACGAGTTTCCTTTATATGACATCAAAACAAAAACAAGGGACACCATGAAAAGAGGATTCTGAATATCGTGGTGATTTTGGTGCGGCATCTCAGCCAATACGTTCAAATGTCTGTGCATTTGATATTATACTGCAGTCTTTCTGCTTACCATTTGTTGACTCCTCTGATGATTCTTTTTGTGAATTTCTCATGCTGAATGCAAACATACCTCACTTGATTAACTACGTGGATGCATATTATTTATTTATTTATTTATTTATTTATAGTACATCCATAACAGGGTATATCTCCAATTACAATGGATGGTACAAAGTATATTCAGTATACAAATGGTACCTATATGTAGAAAATAATATATAAAAATTAATAAACCAAGATTGCCATGACTAAATTAAGAATAATTTAAACATATTTTCAATAAAACATACAAACATATGAAATGTCAAAGTTAAAGGAGAGAAACAAATTAACAGAGAAAAAAAGAAAAATATTCATAAGAATAGTAAATACACAAACACATATACATTGGAAAAATAATAGAGGCATTACATACGTCATATTTCAGTGCTGAATTAATTTCCTCCAATAAATTATTCATGTAAATATTGTTTTAACATTTTTGAAAATAAGGGAAGTGATAAAGCAAAATCTATTTATCTGATGTCTGAAGATATTCTGTTATATACTTCACACATTTTTACAACAGGTGAATTTTTATGATGTGAGGTGGTTGAGAAGGGGCAGTAAAATCTTTGTCTCAAACATAGAGTTTCCCTCTTGGTATTGAAGATGATTCTTTCAAGAAACTGTTGGTTATCTAATATTCCATTAACTGCCTTGTAAAGAAATATCTGTTGAGCTATTAATCTACGTGCACTGAGCTTCATTAAGCCAAATTCATCTAATAGAGTTATATAAGAAACTCTTTGGTGATATGATAATCGGTTATATTTTTTAAAATATCAATATCGCATTTTTTTGTATTTTTTTCTATTTCGTTAATTTTATTGTACACATGTACTGAGGAGCCCACATTACACATGCATATTCAAGTTTACTTCTAACAAGATGACTGAATAAGGTTTTTAAAGTATGTTCATCCCTAAGGTCCTGAGTATTTCAAATAATAAACCCTAATTGTTTAAATCCATCATTTGTAATTTTATGAATATGACTGTTAAATGAAAGTTTTGAATCAAGCATAACACCCAGATCGTTTACTAATTACACCTCTGCAAAGTCTCACCATTAATGCTGTGGTTATGCACAGTCACATTCTTATTACAAGAAAATATTATTACAAAATATTTTTTAATATTGAAGAAAAAGCCTGTTTGCAACACACCATTTGTAACAGTCTTCCAGATCGGCTTGCAATTCCATAGCATCATCATACCCGGCAATTTGCTTATAAATCTTTAGGTCGTCGGCGAAGAGTAAGCATTTTGGATATTTTATTACTTTTGGTAAGTCATTTATAGATAATAAAAGAACAATGGACCAAGGTTTGAGCCCTGAGGGACTCCAGAATTAATTTTGAACTGGAATGAAGTATTTTGTGCATAAGACACAAACTGTTTTCTGTCTGACAGATAGGAAGAAATCAATTTCAGAAACTCAGAAGATAAACCAAGTAATGATAATTTACTCATAAGTACACCATGAAAAATGTTATAAAAAGCTTTTGCAAAATCAGTACAAAGTGCATCGGGAGGAATCCCGTCATTCATTGAATCAGAAATATCCTTAATAAAGTTCATAAGATTAGTCGTGGTAGAACGCTTGGGATAAAAACCATGCTGAAATTCTGATACGTATGGTTTGATATGATAGAATATTCTAACAGAGTATTTGTTCAAAGAGCTTCGCTGGAGCACATGTTATTGAGACAGCTCTGTAGTTCTCAGTTTTAAAACTATCACCAGATTTAAGGATCAGAGTTATTTTACTTATTTTCCAAATCTCAGGAAATATTTGCGTCTTTAAAATTAAATTATATATGGCACATAGTGGAACCATTAGCACCTCTGCACGTCCTTTAATAATGTAAGGAGGTACGTGATCAAATCCCGCCGATTTAGATGCCTTAAGTTTTGTTACTGCATCCTTGTATTCATTTTCGCGTATAGGACCCATCTGTAATGTGTGAGCAGTAATCATTGATTCTGACTCAGAGGATATATATAAAGAAGGCTGGGGTGCATAAACAGTTTGAAAATGGCATGCAAACGCGTTGGCTATTCTTTCCGCAGTTACCAAGTGGTTTCCACCATATATCATACACTGTTTGAACAAACTATTATTTCGTTTACTTTTTATGAAACTCTAAAACGTTTTCAGATTTTTTTATATTATTCTTTGACTGTAATATATACAATTTATATGCCCTTGCAATAAGTGACTTAGACTGTTTTCTTAATTGTTTGTACATGTGAGCACTGAATTCAGAATGCTTCATGTGCTTCCTATGAGTCTCCTTTAATTTCAACATTTTAATTATATCTAATGTAAACCAACAAGGGTACATTCTTTTCTTGTTCAGTGCTTTTTTAGAAACATATTTTGTGAAAAGGTTAATAAGGACTGCATTAAAATAGCTTACTGCATTATTAGGATCTTCACTCATTAGTAGCTGATTCCAGTCATATTTTTGTAAGGATGCATACAATTCATAAAAATCGGCCTTCTGGAAATTGTGGATGCTGACAGGTAATATTTTGACTCGCTCTTTGTTAACAACTAGTTCAAAATATAAAGCAGGATGATTAGAATCCTCAGGCACAAGGGGGACCTCAGGCACAAGGGGGAAATCTCTTCTGAATACATGAATATTTCCTACATAGTTCGACAGGACTAAATCAAGTGTCTACCACTGGCATTTTTACGCTATTAAACTAATTCAGATTGAATAAATCAATAAAATTAGCCAGAGCAAGGTATTTTGGTTCACAGTTAAGTAAATTACAGTTACTATCAATGATCAAAGGTAAGATAAAATTACCCGTTATAATAACATTACAATGTTGTATGAATTCGATGTTTTCAAGTACTGCAAAAAAAGTTTCTAAATCTGAGTTTGGTGGAATGTAAAAAGTTATCACTAGATATACCTTTCCACATAAAATAAAATTAACACAAACACATTCGATGTTCTCTACATCAAGTTTTACAAGAACAGATTTAAAAGTATTAGCAACAGCTATCAAAACACCACCACCCTTCTTATGAACATGATCCCGCCGAAAATCATTATATCTTCTATCAAATATTTACCCATTATACAGGGTGTTAGGTGTATACGTGCAGATATTTAGCTAGTCGGCTAACAAAAATACATCTCATAATATATGCTATGTACTTTTTACCTTGTCCTATTAGTTTGCCCATAATTGAGCTAAATATTTCAGGACCTAATGTGTTTTGAACGGCCGTAGCAGGATACGCCGGTGATGTCATTCTGTCCACGCGTAGCGGAAGTACAGTAGCCGAGTATAGGGCTTGCTGAACCTGTTTCTTATCGCAGGCCAACACATGCTGTTGTGCACTTCCCCTAAAGGCTCGGCAAGTAGAAGAGGATGACTCACGTGCCAGGTCACTTGCTGTACTCGAAAACCGGTGTAGGGTACTCTGTGTGAAAAGTACACAGAATCCTTACAGTGACGTCGAAGATCCGTACAAGCACATACGTGCGAATCAAGTGTTGTGTATTTGTGTGCGATTTTTAAGACGTCAATGGCATTACTCAGTGATCCAAGCTGACAAAATGAAAGGCAATGGTTAATAAGTAAATGAAATATTGGCGCAACATTCCTGTGCTGTTATTGCGACAGTCTACGATGAATTTCTGACAATAGACAACGCGGGTTGTCTATGCTTATTCATAAACTTTTTAGGTCATAGAAAGGACGGTGGACACTGAAAGAAAAGGCTATAAGTATTCAGTGAAATTGTTATTAATGAGACAAATTTCAAAAACCGTAGTTGCATCCATCGTGAACATTGCTCGAAGGAAAAAGACCTACTGTGGAATTGCCGCCGGGCATTTCTAATAGAAGGCTTATTCTTCTTTTTCCTAATCTGTTTACCCTCCAGGGTTGGTTTTTCATGGGACTCAGCAAGGGATCCCACCTCCACCGCCTCAAGGGTAGTGTCCTGGAGCGTGAGACATTGGATCGGGGATACAACTGGGGAGAATGACCAGTACCTCACCCAGGCGGCCTCACCTGCTATGCTGAACAGGGGCCTTGCGGGGGTATGGGAAGATTGGAAAGGATAGACAAGGAAGAGGGAAGGAAGCGGCCGTGGCCTTAAGTTAGGTACCATCCCGGCATTTGCCTGGAGAAGGGGGGAACTACGGGAAACAACTTTCAGGATGACTGAGGTGGGAATCGGACCACCTCTACTCATTTGACCTCCCGAGGCTAAGTGAACCCCGTTCCAGCCCTCGTACCACTTTTCAAATTTCTTGTCAGAGCTGGAAATCGAACCCGAGCTTCGGGGGTGGCAGCTAAGCACACTAACCACTGCACCACAGAGGCGGACGGAAGGCTTATTACTGAACAGTAAGTACCGATAGGTAAAATGATGAGTAAAATGATGACTGTAATGGACCCGTTTAATTAGAACGTCCGTAAAACAACAACAACAACTACTACTACTACTACTACTACTACTACTACTACTACTACTACTACTACTACTACTACTACTACTACTACTACTACTACTACTACTACTACTACTACTACTACTACTACTACTACTACTACTACTACTACTACTACTACTACTACTACTACTACTACTACTACTACTACTACTACTACTACTACTACTACTACTACTACTACTACTACTACTACTACTACTACTACTACTACTACTACTACTACTACTACTACTACTACTACTACTACTACTACTACTACTACTACTACTACTACTACTACTACTACTACTACTACTACTACTACTACTACTACTATCTTTACGTTCCACGAACTAATTTTCACGGTTTTCGGAGACGCTGAAATGCCAGAATTTTTTTATCGCGGTATTTTTTAATGCAGCCGCCTCTGTGGTGTAGTGGTTAGCGTGATTAGCTGCCACCCCCGGAGGTCCGGGTTCGATTCCCGGCTCTGCCACGAAATTTGAAAAGTGGTACGAGGGCTGGAACGGAGTCCACTCAGCCTCGGGAGGTCAACTGAGTAGAGGTGGGTTCAATTCACACCTCAGCCATCCTCGAAGTGGTTTTCCGTGGTTTCCCACTTCACCTCCAGGAGAATGCCGGGATGGTACCTAACTTAAGGCCACGGCCGCTTCCTTCCCTCATCCTTGCCTATCCCTTCCAATCTTCCCTTCCCCCTACAAGGCTCCTGTTCAGCATAGCAGGTGAGGCCGCCTGGGCGAGGTACTGGTCATACTCCCCGGTTGTATCCCCAAACAAGAGTCTGAAGCTCCAGGACACTGCCCTTGAGGCGGTAGAGGTGGAATCCCTCGCTGAGTCCGAGGGAAAAGCCGAACCTGGAGGGTAAACAGATGATGATGATGATGATGATGATGATTTTTTAATGCAAATAAATCTACAGACACGAGACTGACGTATTTGAGCACCTTCAAATACCACCGGACTGAGCCAAGACCAAGCCTCCCAAGTTGGGTTCAGAAGGCCAGCACTTTACGCAGTGCTGCACCAATCATCTGGTTACGTCTCAAAACTCACGAATCTCAAAACTCACGGGCTATAATTAGTAACAAATAGTATCAAAACTCACGACCACAAACTGGTAGCTAAAGTAAACATCCTAATGAGTCTCAAAATTCACGAATTCTGACAACAGGTGCTTGCGATAACTGCAGAAGGGATGAGGTGCGCGGTGACTCACGCTTCCCTTCAACCGATGATTTTCCACCGACGTAGAACAGTCACCCAGGTAGCAGATTGCCTATCAGTAGTTTATATAGTCTTTTCTTAAATAATTTAAGAGCCCCTGGTGGCCCATTTTAGTTGCTCCTTACGACAGGCAGGGGATACTGTGAATGTTATTCTGCCACCCCAACACACGGGGGAAATAATGGTTAGTGAATGAAAGAGACCGAGGTGTATTATTATTATTTTAATAATATTTTGCTGTTGTCTTAAAGTTAATATAATGAATTTCTTACCTTTCACATAAATTTATAATAATGAGGTGTGACCTCCGGGGTGGTCTGGTGCAGGTCTTCAGAGTTGACACCGTATAGGTGACCTGCACGTCTGTGAGGATGAAGCCCTACCGAAGATGAAGTCTAATGCTGAAGACGGCACGAACACCCCGTCCCCGAGCCACAGGAGTTAACTAATGAAAGTTAAAATCTCCCATCCGACCGGAAACCGAACTCGAGACCCCTTGGACCAAAGGCCAGAATGCTAACCATTTATGCATGCAGCTGGACGACATAAAATTAAAGTAGGTATATATCCCGCTGCTAGTTAAAAGAAACTGTCAGTTGTTAGTACTGGGGCTTAGCTCCATAATGTGGCCAGAAGGCGGCATTTACTTGAATAAGGAATTTTATTTAGAGATATTAGATGTCAGGCCAGTTAATTCACTCATTTAGTTTCAACATTTGGAGATTCATCTGGAAAAAGGCGTATTTCTAATTTTCGTAAGCGTTCATCTATTCGCTTACTTTAGTCGGTTATCTACCAGACACATTCAAACCGAAAAATTATCCGTGTCGCATCCTATTATTCCGCGCGATATAACTGAATGATATTTGAAACTCATTCGATTATTTTATTTGATTATTGATTCGATTATTTAAATAATCGGATGAAAGTTATTTGATTATTAAAAGTATTCGATTAACCCATCACTAATAGGGTGGACATTTAAGCATTCAAAGGACTGGCCCTGCTCGTGAGTTTTCAGACTGGCGCAGGTAGAGAAACTCTTTCTAATCCTCTTCCAGGAATTCGTGAGTTTTGAGACTGGCCCAGGTAGAGAAACTTGTTCTCACTAATCCTCTTCCTGGAATTCGTGAGTTTTGAGACTCGTGAGTTTTGAAACTCGTGAGTTTTGAGACGACACGAATCATCTTGCCGGGCTGAGTGGCTCAGACGGTTGAGGCACTGGCCTTCTGAGTCCAGTCTTGACAAGGTGCTCAAATACGTCAGCCTTGTGTCAGTAGATTTACTGGTACGTGAAGAACTCGTATGGTACTAAACTCCTGCAAATCCGCGTCTCCGAAAACCGTGAAAAGTAGTTAGTGGGACGTAAAGCCAATGACATTATTATCATCATCTTACCTGCACAGTTCATAGGGGTATCTTACCTGGAGTTCCTCATAGGTACGTTATTAGAGCTTTCAGAGGACGCTCCGTTTCGACTACGCCGAAACATGTCGTTTTTACACGATGGTCCACCACCTGATATAAGCCGCTTACTGCGTGATCATTTGGATCAGTCCTTTGGTCTATGGCGAATAGGACGACATGGACCCATCAATTGGCCCGCCAGATCTCCAATGGATATTACGGAAGACTGGATTCGGAGAAGTGATTTTCTTTTGTTAGTTGCTTTACGTCGCACCAACACAGAGAGGTATTATGGCGACAATCGGACAAGAAAGGCCTAGGAATGGTAAGAAAGTGGTCGTGGCCTTAATTAAGGTTCAACCCCCGCAATGCCTGGTGTGAACTTGGGAAACCACGGAAAACCATCTTCAGGGCTGCCGACATTGGGGTTCGAAGCCCCAATCTCCCGGATGCGAGCTCACAGCTGTGCGCTCCTAACCGCATGGCCAACTCGCCGGTTACGGAGAAGTGAAGCCTGCAGAGTAGTCCAGGGAGGTCACTTGAACAACTGCTACGTGTTTCACATTGGTATGTCAGATGTTACACCATTTCTGCAGCGTATTGAGTTGGGAGTTCAGTTCTCAATCGATGTAGTATTTTGAGTCTCGATAGTTCGATATTCTCATAAATCCGAGCAGAAAAATTGAAGTACCAGTAACAAAAATTATAAATCTAGAGTTTCAGTTCGCGATTGCCTTGTACGTGGCGCAAGCTGAACACAACACACGGAAGACGTGCTTGTTAAAACGCTAGATATTGACCTTGAACACAGCATGGCAGTTCCTCATTCTACACTGTACTGGTTTGGGGTGTCTGTTGATGTGCATGTTTGATGTTTATACACAAAACCTGTTTGTCACACTTCGTCCTCTAGTGCTAACCACAGTACGAAGATACACCTGACTCATCGCAAAGAGACCTGGTTCTGGTCTTACGCATACTATCCTGTAGTAAACTACTGCGAGCGATGTAGGCACGGGTGAAGTACATTTCATCTTGTTTCCTCCTACACCACGCATATTTTACTATTTTCTTCCCTGCCATTCAGCTCCTAATGACTTGTTAATAATAATACCGGTAATGTTATTTGCTTTACGTCCCACTAACTACTCTTACTGTTTCTGGAGGCGCTGAGGTGCTGTAATTTAGTCCCGCAGGAGTTCTTTTTACGCGCCAGTAAATCTACCGACACGAGGCTGACTTATTTGAGCATCTTCGAATACCACCGGACTGAGCCAAGATCGAGCCTGCCAAGTTGGGGTCAGAAGGCCAGCGCCTCAACCGTCTGAGCCACTCTGCCCGGCAGCAAAAAATGTTATTATTATTATTATTATTATTATTATTATTATTATTATTATTACCGGGCGAGTTGGCCGTGCGGTTAGAGACGCATGGCTGAGAGCTTGCATCCCGGAGATAATGGGTTCGAATCCCACTGTCGGCAGCCCAGAAAATGGTTTTCCGTGGTTTCCCATTTGCCTGGTGTGAACATGAAGAACCACGGAAAATCATCTTTAAAGCTGCCGACAGAGGGATTCGAAGCCAGTACATCCCGAATATTGGATACTGTTCGAACTTTGGCGACTGCTATTATCAAGCTCGGTGATGATTTAAGAGTGGATTTCTGCCGCTGGTTAATTGATCAAGCACTCAATCCAGAATTTCTGTCAAGTGTATTAGTGACACATGAGGCAATTTTTATAGAAGGAGTGTTTAACATGTAGTATACCAAGGCAACCTCTAGCACCGGCTCTCAATTAATATCTGGATGGATGCAGTGGGAAGTCTGCCTCTTTGACCAATCGTCTTTTTATTAGCGTTATTTTGCTTTACGTCCCACATACTATTTATACCGTTTTCTGAGACGCTGAGGTGACGAAATTTCATATCGCAGTTCATTTATGTGCCAGTATTTCTACGACACGAGACTGACGTATGTGTGCCCCATCAAATATCATCAGACTGAGCCAAGATTGAACCTGCCAAGTTGGAGGTCGGAAGATAAGGACCTCAACGGTCTCAGACACTCAGACCGGTACCAATCACCTTACTTGCATAAATTTGATCGGTGTAGCTTTCCTTATGGTGACGATGGGACGGGAAAGGAAGCGATCGTGGCATTCATGACGTTACAGCCCCAGCATTTGCCTGGTGTGAACATGGAAAACCACGGTAAACCACCTTTAGGGCTGCCGACAGAGGGGTTGGAACCCACTATATCCAACTCATGAGCTGTGGAATATCCCCATTCAATAGGACATGGCAGTTTCCAGCACCGGTTCTAATTAATATCAGGATGGGTGTAGTTGGAGGTCGGTTACATCTTTTTATTAATGTTATCTTGCTCCTGTACAGTAGATACAGTACGTTACTGGAGCTTTCAGAGGACGTGTCGCTTCGACTACGCCGAACACCGTGGATTTTACACGATGGTGCAGACATTTCCTCAACGGTAGACAGGACGATGTGGAATTATCAATTGGCCAGCCCTTATTCCAGTGGATTGTTATGCCTGGGGGGACATGAGAAACAAAGTATACCGAACTGAGGTAACCACTTCGGATGACCTCCGTGAACGTATGTTTAAGCACCAGAGGATATTCTGAACCACAGTGGTGTCTTGGCTCGAATGACAAGTTGCTTTACGTCGCACCGACACAGATAGGTATTATAGCGATGACGGGGCAGGTAAGGGTTAGGAGTGGGAAGGAAGCAACCATGGCCTTAATTAAGGTACAGCCCCAGCATTTGCCTCGTGTGAAAATAGGAAACCACGGAAAACCATCTTCAGGGCTACCGACAGTGGGGTACGAACCCACTATCTCCCGAATACTGGATACTGGTAGCACTTAAGCGACTGCAGCTATCGAGCTCGGTGTACCAGAAAATATACCGACACGAGGCTGACGTATTTGAGCACCTTCAAATACCACTGCACGGGGCCAGGTTCGAACATGCGAAGTTGGAGTCAAAAGGCTGGCACCTCAACCGTTTTAGCCACTCAACCAGGCAGGAAGCACGAAATGTAGGTACGTTTAATTTACTTAGTTGTATAATATGTCCATTTTTCGTTTGAAACAAAACGTTCGATGTGCTTCGATAATTCAATTCTGATTCTACTCATATGGATATCCTATGCCATGCATTTGTTCGTTGGCGCAAGGAACTGTCTTCCTTCTTCTACTTTTACGCAATGCACAACGGGGATCGTACCGCATTTCACGTCCCGGCGTGCGTATCCCAACCAATAATTATATCACACGCTCGTACAGGTCGCGCACCGACACAGGTTTTCAGGTCATTTCCATACTCACTAGACCACAGGGCTGACGACCACAGATATCCCTATCCCCTAAAGGACGTAACAGCCAATGAACCAGTATTAACGCTGAGAATTCAATACATCTCCAGGGTCCGAAACCGATAACTAGTGTTGTCTGAAACCCCTAAGACGGAAACTAAATACTAACAACAACAAACCAGTCTGGCGATAATGTAACGTAACATGTTGTAGACTGGTAGCCTTCAGCTGTTACAGTAGGTCAGTTGCTCGTAAACATAAAACCAGTTTGGCAAGTATATTACGTAACATCTCGTGGCATTAAATAGGGAGCGCTCACCTGTCACAGTAGTGCATTTGCTCTTAAACATAAACAGAACAGAAACCAGTTTGGCAGGGATGGCGCGTGACTTGCCTGTTATCAAAGGAAAGCTATTCATTCACAAGAACAAGGCATGCTACCTATTCTAAAAACATCGTACCCCTTTGCTCTCGAAAATAACTTCCGAGGATTACTAAAAGTTTGATATATAGTGGTTCGTCACATCGTTCTCTATTGCTACAATAAATATCTGCACGTATACACCTAACACCCTGTATATGCTCTAGCAAGGACACTTGTGTATATGCCATTTATTTTGGTGTTCAACCCTCTAACATTCTGATAGTAAAATGATAATAATTTATCCCTTACAGCCATGTACATCATATCAAATTCTTAACATCATCAATCGTTTTAAGAGTATATACATAAGTGTCACTTGCTTTATTCCTAAGTTTAATATTTCCTGCATTATCCACCCACAAATATGCAAAATCTCCCTCCCTTCTTACCTTCCTCGCTTCACTGAAAATAATCCTCCTGTTTAAAGTGAGATTTTGGTTGACATAGATAGGCCCCCCAGAGGTAAGTCCAATGTCAGCACAGCTCAAGTTATGTTTAACTTTACGCCACTGGAGAAACATATCCCTGAATCCCACCAAACTCGAAACATGCGAACGTACGTGTAATTCTCAAAGCATCTCCTAACAGATAATTCATTAAGAATGCAATCTCCACACACTTGAACGTTCTTTACGTTTGTACAAGGTCCTTTTCCTTTTTTCAGGATCAGATCACATACTGATACAGGGTTTTTAGCTCATTCATATTCATGAACACAGCGTACGTCTAATCGCGATTGAACTTAGCAAAGAGGCGTAGTCTAGTATCACTTTTCAATAACTTACATTTATTCTAAACAGTTGCACTGTATACTGAGCGTCAAAAATGCTCGTATTATTCATAAATTAACAGTAATGAGACACTAAGGAGCTACAGTATTTAGGAAGTGCTACCGAAATTAATTCAGGGAGCGCTCTACAATACGACCATTTCAAGAAGAAATTGTATTCAGCCAAGAAAATCTATTATGACCCACTCCCGGGCACAACCACAGCTCAGTGCTTACCGCTGAGACTTTGCACCACTAATTCCTAATCAGGTCTAGTAAACGAGAACCACTACTGAAATACCTCCTTCACTGAGATTCCCACGTGAATTACTTATGGAACTGAACATTCTCATCAGCGGTTACAGACGGATCGTCGATTCACTATCTATTCATTTATGATTCGAGCTGTCCACCTCACCTTCAGCATTCTTCTGTAACGCCACATTTCATAAGCTTCTATTCACTGTCTTTCTGAGCTAGTTATCGTCGATGTTTCAATTCCATTCAATGCCACTTTCCTTAAAAGTCTTCAAAACATATAATTCCAATATCAATGTTCGAAGTGAGCAAATTACTTTACTTAGGAAAGGTCTTGCTTGCTTATGCTATTCTATGCTCTTTTATGTCCTCCTTATTTCTGCCATCATTAGTATTCTGCAGCGCAAGTTGCGATATTCATCTCCTTCCTTTAAGACTTAACTTACTAATGAAATATTTTCTGCATCATCTAACTTAGTTTGACTGCACTTCATTAATTTTCTTCTTTTTCTTCCTCCTCTTCTACAGCTTTTACCTTCACCTGTTAGTTCGCGGGTGTGACCTGTGTCGCACTTGTGGATTTGGCCCCGTTTTACGGCCAGGTGCCTTTCCTGGCGCCAACCCTGTTTGGAGGGAAGTATTCACTATTTCGTGTTTCTGTGGTGCTTAATAGTATGTTGTTTTGTCTGAATATGAATAGGAGAGTGTTGGGACAAACACAAACGCCCGGTCTCAGAGCCATAAGAATTAAGTAGTCTCGACTAAAATTCCTGACCCGTCTGGGAATCGAACCCGGGACTCTCTGACCCGAAGGCTTGAACGCTGACCCTTCAGCCAAAGCGTCGGGCCAATCCATTACTTTGATTTTGGATGTATTCATTTTCATTCTATACTCCTCCTCCAAGACTGTCCATACCACTCAACAATTGCTCTGGATCTTATGCAGACTCAGATAAAATAACAATATCATCGACATTATTTTTCCTAAACGAGGCCACATAGCTAGTTGGAAATAGAAAATGTTGGAAGCGCGCAGAAAATTCACAGAGGCTTTCAGACTGAACGCTGAAAGGCACAGCAGTCACTGGTGGACCGACTATGCCAGAGACGCTCAGGGTGCATGCACCGGTGCATTGCAGGGCGCAAAGTGAAAAAGACGACATCGCTGCTTTGGCCAGAGTGCAGACCCCCACTTTTAGATTTAGAACAATATAGCTGTCTCTTTTTCTCTACGCCTGTCTCACTCGCTCCGCCTGTCTCCTCATTCCTCACTTGCTCTGCTGTGCTCCACCATCCGAGCTTAGCCGATTCGCACCGAGACAAAACACTGGTTCGGACCGAGCCGAGTCGAGTCGATGCACGGTGCACAGAACCTCAGCACCTCGGTTTGCACGCGTGAAGTTTTGGTCATTTGGGAGGCCCTAGACTATGCAATATCTTCAACAGTGTAGTTCGCAGAAAAGGTGCCTCGGATTTCAGTACGCCTTTGGCTAATTTTTCAGCGTAATTCCTTACGACCCCCCAGATACAATCTGATCCAAATTTGTAAACAGAATAAACTTCATTATTTTACACAAATATTTCAATTTGCTTAGCCTAGCTTTTAATAAATTTGCATTATTTTTGCATTCTTTTTGCTTTATCTTCATTTTTAATAAATGCAGTATTTATCTAAATTTTAATATAGTGTTAGCCGTACAAATATTGTCCTATGTAAATTTGACGGTGCTGTAATTGCGAATTATAATCGTTTAGTGTAGGCATAAATAAGTAAATAAATGAATAATTAAATAATTAAATAATGAACGTATAGGCTACTGTATGCGTATATCTATACCTGATCAAAGTGTATTACGAAAAACTACCATTAGAGCCGTACAGAATAAAAATACCTTAAAATACACGAAGGTAAAAGGACTTGGCCCATAGAAAGCAGCCCCGGTAGGCAGGAGCAGTGGGGAGCAAGCTGCGCTACTCTCAAGGTAAGACAGAGCGGGAAGAGAGGGAATAATTATGTGCGACGCGAATTAAGTTCATAGCCGCTGTCATGAGAACAGCTCGAGTTCATAGTAAAGCACGATAACATGCCAGTTCCACTCAGAACGTGCTCACGGTGTTTCAAGATGTTTTATATTTCATTACCAAGACAGCTACTGTGAAGTTAGACGTTCCCCTTTCCCAGGTGGAATCACAGAACTGTCCTCCAAAGAGATTCGTACAGTCATAGACAGTTAAATATTGAGATTTGAAAATAAGATTCTTATGGTACATTAGATGTTGATACACTCATCTTACGTTACACAATACATGTTAATTCAAAGCTTACCGAGCGACTTGGCCTTGCGGTTAGGGGCGCGCAGCTGCGGGCTTTAATTCGGGAGATAGTGGATTCGAACCCCACTGTCAGCAGCTCTGAAGATGGTTTTCCGTGGTTTCCCATGTTCACACCAGGCTAATGAACGGGCTGTATTGTAATTAAGGCCACGGTCATTTCCTTCCCCACACCTAGCCCGTTCCTGTTTCATCGTCGCAATAAGATCTATTTGTGTCGCTACGACGTAAAGCCAATTGTAAAAAAAATGTGCATAACTTTTTACCACATTTCAGTAAAGACACAGATTCCCCTGTGGATCAGTGGCACACTGTTGGCCTCCAGATCCGAAAATCACGGATTTAAGCCCGGCAGGGGCAGTAGGATTTTTAATAGCCGGTAACAATTCCATTCGGCACTCCATGTCGTACGATGTCGGTATGAAAACTATCTGTGGTTATACTGCAACATTAATTAAGACTCAGCAATTGGACGTGCAAAAGTGATACATTTCCCTGCTAGCTGATGAAGTGATACCGGACGGCTTTCTTTCTTTCTTTCTTTCTTTCTTTCTTTCTTTCTTTCTTTCTTTCTTTCTTTCGTTCTTTCTTTCTTTATGTATTTATTTATTTATTTATTTATTCATTCATTTATTTATTTATCTGGGAAAACAAAACAGAGAAACCGAATTACAGACGTCCGTATAAAACATATTTACAATAGAGTAGCAAAATGAAAGCATAAAAAGTAAATGATACAGAAACGAAAAAACCATCTAGCAAAATAGCCTTAGTGCCACAACAATTAACAATCATACACAAAGGCAAAAGAAAACTAGGAGAATTAAAGATTGAAAGTAAAACGAAGAGAAGAACTGACGGCTAGGAACAGTAAGTTAAATACACAAAAAATGACACGTAAGTGACGGTATAGTACAGTAAAAATTAAATAAATATTACATCATGTACGATAGAGGTACAGCAGTGAGAAGAGAAAAAAGGAATATGAAGGAAATGAGCTAGGTTAAGTTAAGGAAGAATCCATTAAAGGACGCTTACGAAGAAGAAACCAAGTTCCTGACAGAAGATACAGAGTTAAGTTCTTTGAACGAGAGGGAGGCGGGAAAACATAAACTGACAGAAAGGCAGCCTAGATCGAGTCAAATCAAAATGCTATACAGGGTAGCCGAGCATTATTGTTAGTAGTAACGTGGTGATAAAATAATTATGCAGACATAATTTTCACGGTCAGGAATACTGCAAGGGTGTACAAAACTTTACATATTTGGTATTCTTATATCGTAGTGGTAAAGAGTCTGCCTCTTGCTATTAGGTCCCTGCTTCGATTCTATTCCCGGCGCATCGGGGACTTTTATCTGGATCTCAGGGCCGATTTGAGGTTCACTCAGCCTACCTGAGAACACGTGAGAAGCTACCTTACTGTGAGACAGCAAACGCGATCCACAATGCCGAAAGTAACGACCGAGGAGATTCGTCGCACTGAGCACGCGTTGATTTGGAACGTGCAGGTCTTCAACTTCAAGATCAAGGCTAAGGTGCCATGGGGTTTGTTTTGTACGGATAGATGCATGAACTAATTCGTCCCTACAGCAATGAACATATAGGGCAACTACAAGGGCATAATCCGGTTTATTTTGTCGTCTACATATGATTCATTTTAAATCTACATACCGCATGCAGTTAGGGTCGTGCAGCTATGAGTTTGCATTCGGAAGATAGTGGGTTTGAACCTCATTGGCGGCAACCTTGAAGATGGTTTTCCGTAGTTTCCCATTTTAACACCAGGGGATGTACATTAATTAAGGCCACGTCCGCTTCCTTCCAACTACTAGCCCTTTACTATCCCATCGTCGCCAAAAGACCTATCGGGACAGGATGAGTGGCTCAGATGGTTGAGGCGCTGGCCTGCTGAACCCAACGTGGCAGGTTCAATCCTGGCTCAGTCCCGTGGTATTTGAAGGTGCTCAAATATGTCAGCCTCGTATCGGTAGGTTTACTGGCACGTTAGAGAACCCCTTTGGGACAAAATTCCGGCACCTCAGTGTCTCCGAAATCAACAGAAAGTAGTTAAAGGGTCGTAAATACAATTAAAAACTATAGGTGTTGATGCGACGTAAAACAAAATTGCAAACAAAAAAAGTATTCTGCCAACAGATTAGAAGAGCTTTTTGAAAACTCAATATCTCCAAAAATTGCGATTTTTAATGGCTAATTCTGTAATGATCAATACATCTAAATAGAATCGCGTATTATATTTGGATCAAATGATGTTATTTACCATTTATGAGCCCGCAACTAAACAAAACTGTATTTCAAAACTGAATAGATATATCACCTATAACATTTCATACCGAGAGTCAGTATAGCCATGTTCTAAAATACACAGCAATTTTGATTTGTTTTTAAGACCTGAATACGTCCACTGATTGTTAGTTTTTGAATATACCACTTCCCATTAAAGCCTCTACACAGGACCTAATCCGCTGGGCCCGATCTGCTGGGACTCTGCAGATTGGATGGTGTGTAGGTTTGTCGGGACCGGTCGGGCCAACACAACCCATGACGGGTGGTTGGTCGGGCAACCACACAATCTCCCAATTCACAATTGCAGCACTCTGCAAGTTGGGTCTTGTGTAGTGTGGTTGTGCAACTCGGGCCGCCTTGTCATCAGATGTCTTGCGGTCACCTAGCACGTATTATGTGTTAATTGAGAGCAGTGAGTAAATTACTTCAATTACATTATTACAATCGATGATGTCAGAAAAGGCGAAAGAGCTATGGTGACGTGTTTTTACAGCAGAGCGAGCCAGCCTACTGCAGATCGGACCCAGCAGATTGTGTCGTGTGGAGAACATCGTCCAATTTACCGCGCCAACTACCCAGCAGATTGTGTCGTGTGGAGAACATCACCCAATTTACCGCGCCAACTGCAAAGCACATCGGACCCAGCAGTTTGTGTCGTGTGGAGACCAGCACCTGATTTGCGCGCCAACTACTCAACATATTGGACCCAGCAGATTGGGACATGTGGTGAGCAGCAACCGTTTTACCGCGCCAACTACCCAGCAGATTGTGTCGTGTGGTGAGCAGCGACCCGTTTACCTCGCCAACTACCGAGCAGTTCGGACCCAGCAGATTGTGTCGTGTGGTGAGCAGTAACCGTTTTACCGCGCCAACTACCCAGCAGATTGTTTCGTGTGGTGATCAGCGACCCGTTTACCTCGCCAACTACCGAACAGTTCGGACCCAGCAGATTGTGTCGCGTGGTAAGCAGCAACCGTTTTACCGCGCCAACTACCGAGCAGATTGTGTCGTGTGGTGAGCAGCGACCCGTTTACCTCGCCAACTACCGAGCAGTTCGGACCCAGCAGTTCGGGACATTTGGTGAGCAGCAACCGTTTTACCGCGCCAACTACCCAGTAGATTGTGTCGTGTGGTGAGCAGCAACCGTTTTACCACGCCAGCAACCGAGCAGTTCAGACCCAGCAGTTCGGGACATGTGGTGAGCAGCAACCGTTTTACCTCGCCAACTACCAAGCAGTTCGGACCCAGCAGTTTGGGACATGTGGTGAGCAGCAACCGTTTTACCGCGCCAACTACCCAGCAGATTGTGTCGTGTGGCGAGCAGCAACCGTTTACCTCGCCAACTACCGAGCAGTTGGGACCCAGCAGTTCAGGACATGTGGTGAGCAGCAACCGTTTTACCGCGCCAACTACCCAGCAGATTGTGTCGTGTGGTGAGCAGCAACCGTCTTACCGCACCAACCACCGAGCAGTTCGGACCCAGCAGATTGTGTCGTGTGGTAAGCAGCAACCGTTTTACCACGCCAACTACCGAGCAGTTCGGACCCAGCAGATTTTTTCTTGTGGTGAGCACCAAACCGTTTACCGCGCCAACTACCGACCACTTCGGACCCAGCAGATTGTGTCGTGTGGTAAGCAGCAACCGTCTTACCGCACCAACTACCCAGCAAATCCATTGCAGCAGATTTCATCGTGGGAAGAGGCCTTTAATATTACTTTCATTCTGTCACAACAGATAGCAAGCAGCACTACAAACTTCAGATAAACAGTTTTCAGCACCGAAACATTGGCTGGATTATTTATGCTATATCGACTAGGATATGCACACATATGCTCAAAGCTGGCAGGGAGAGATTTTTCTATTGTTTTCCCTGTAGTGTTTTTGTAAATAACAGTTTGAGATCAACTGAGCAGTACGTGAAACTAAAAAGTATCAAAGTTGATGAAGAGACTATGGTAATTTTTGAAGCGCCAATTAAGATTGGCACTTCTTCTGAAAAAGCTTGTTGCAAACAGTTGATACCTAATGGAGGTAAAATCCAAAATTAATGTGGTATTTTCATGTACTAGAGTGTTCACAGGTTGAATAATCTGAACCATGTGGCTGCTTAGAATATGGAAAAGCTATACATGTTTGACTTCACCGTGCATTCGTTTTGTCTAGTGGTTTAACGTCGCACTGTCACATCGAAGAGTTCTCGGTGACGCAAGGATGGGAAAGGGTTATGATTGGGAAGACCATGCCTTAATTAAAGTGTGATTGGTGTGAAAATGGGAAACCATGGAAAGCCATTTCAGCTTAGAGCTACGCGACACTAACAGTACGGCCAACTCGCTCGATACTATGCGTATTATGCACCTAATATACACAGTGAACAGTTTACTATACAAAGTGTTAGCTTATCATTATTGCGTAATTGATATTAATTTATGCCTTGTATATAGTGTGCTATAGTGGCCCCATTTCAATTTCTAGATATAATTGGACCGAAATAAGAGGATTAATAAAAAAATGACGAATTTTAGTTTACGTTGTACTTGTTGACATTATTTTCAAGATAAACATTACCTACTTGTAAAAGTATTCGGTATAGTTTTAAATCTTTCATTTTCAGATATAAATATAACAAATTTTCCTAAACTAAATGTCCACTTATTTTGTTCACAACTGAATACCTCCAGAGTTCTTTTACCAATCTTTTCCTTGTACAATATAAATACTTTAGTGCATTTTTGGTCAACGTATGTTGCTCTTTCTCAATAAAATTCGGAATGCATAATTATCCATTTTGTTAAACAATTTTCTCGATAAATGTATGATTGTGGAGATATTCAGTTTTGAAGTAATCTCCTCTAAGGTGGAGTTCGTTAGACGATCGCCACCCACATTCAACATTGCAAAATCGAAAGTAGATACAGTCAATTTACATTTACGAGTTCTTTATGCTTCAGATTCGGGTAGTTCTTATTTATAATAAGTATTAGGTTCTTCCGTCTGTGGAACCTGATTTTAGAATAGGCCTAAATAAATTTAGAGTCCGCCTCTGTGGTGTAGTGGTTAGTGTGATTAGCTGCCACCCCCAAATGCCCGGGTCAAATTCCGGGCTCTGCCACGAAATTTTAAATGTCGTACGAGAAATGGAACGGTGTACACTCAGCCTCGAGAGGTCAACTGAGTAGAGGGGTTCTAATTCCCACCTCAACCATCCTCCAAGTGGTATTCCATGATTTCCCACTTCTCCTCCAGGCAAATACCGAGATGTTAACTAACTGAAGGCCACGGCCACTTCCTTCCCTCTTCCTTATCTATCCCTTCCAATCTTCCCATTCCCCCCACAAGTAGGCCCTGTGCAGCATAGTAGGTGAGACCGTCTGGGCGGTGTACTGGTGTTCCTCCCCAGTCGTACCCCCGACCCAAAGTCTCACGCTTCAGGACACTGCCCTTGAGACGATACCGGTAGGATCCCTCACTGAGTCCGAGGGAAAAATCAACTCTGGAAGCTAAAACAAGGAACGAATGGAATACAGAAACTAACTGAAAAAATTGCTTGTCTCAGGGCAAAAAATAGACATTCTTCCTCATGATAGTTCTTGAAATGACGTATATTATTATTATTATTATTATTATTATTATTATTATTATTATTATTATTATTATTATTATTATTATTATTTGCTTTACATCGCTCCAACACACACAGTTCGTAGGGCGAAGGACTAGGAGTGGGAAGGAAGCGACCGTGGCCTTGATTCAGGTACAACCCCAGCGTTTGCCTTGTGTGAAAATTGGAAAACAGAAAACCATCTTCAGGAATGTCGACAGTGGATCTCGAACCCACCATCTCCCGAATGCAAGCAGACAGGTACGCGAGCTAGACCACGCAGCCACTCGCTCGGTATCGGGAACACTTACTAGTTCATTCTCCTGTTCCTGATGATTTTCGAACTACAGTACGACAGGATGTTCTCACCAAGTTGCATGAATATACATTTTCAAAATGATGATTGACAGGTAACCCTGAATTTAGACATTACTCCTTTAATTTGGTCCACGACTTTAGCGGACATACAAATACGGAACCCTTCCTAAGTAGAATTACGGGATGAGGAAGACACAAACCGTGTCGTTGGTAGCCATTCTTCATTCAAGTAAACTAATCTCATTGTAGTTCCAGAAATGGCGATATAGCGTATGTTACAGACAGAGACAATCTGGCAAGCATATCTTGAAACCTGCTGTCGAACTTCGTTATTACCCAAGGAAACATAAAACTAGATAGCTCGGCGAAGAGGTATAAACAAGAGAGAAGTGATTACATGGCTTCTCCTATACGGTGGTTACTCTAAACGAGGTGGACGAGATTATCCTACGATGACTACACCATAAATTCCCCGATGTAACCTGCCACGAGCTCAATTTACCAGTTTCAAGCTCCAGTGTTATATTCTATCCCAATATGCTTTCAGAATCTCTTCCATAGTCTATCATGAAATATCAAAACCCCTTTTCAATTCAGTAATCCCCTTCTGCTTCAAATGCATAGCTTCCGCAATGGTGCACACCATTATCCATGGATACTGTAGTGTATACCCACGAACATAACCATCGGAAACATGAATCAGGTGATAATGAAGCTAATCGATTATTAGTTTAAATTAACGACCAGTTAGATAGTTTATTGACATTATGAGCACTCATCAAAATTTCTCTCGTGTTAATTACTCGGCACAGAACTTCCACTTGACAGCTTCAAGGGAGATGTCTGATTTTGTAAATTGGTCTTCAAACCAAACCACTTCCATTAGTGATGTGAATGTTTCAAGGAATAACACCATTTTTAATTAAGAAGGAAATGCGTTGTACTAGTGGAGACACATTATCCTTCAGAGTTTTAATGTATCGACGTGGCAAGAAGTTGTCCAGATGTGAAAGGAAATGTTACAGATTTCCATAAATAGAGTAAACTACTATTTTGTCGCCTCGATGAGTACTGTAATGAATTACTGGTTTGTAATGAAGGAATTTGGCATACGTTTCTTGTTCACTCCCGTATTATTGAATGAATTTCAGGAAGATAAGCCTTTATTTTAATATTCGAACTAACCAAAATCAACAGCATGAGTGGTTCCACTGGAATAATAATAATAATAATAATAATAATAATAATAATAATAATAATAATAATAATAATAATAATAATAATAATAATAATAATAATAATAATAATAATAATAATAATAATAATAATAATAATAATAATTCCGCCTCCATGGTGTAGTGGTTAGTGTGACTAACTGCCACCCGCCGAAGGCCCAGGTTCGATTCCCGGCTCTGCCACGAAATTTAAAAAGTGCCACGAGGGCTGGAACGGGGTATACTCAGCCTCAGGAGGTCATCTGAGTAGAGTGGGGGTTCGATTCCTTCCTGAGCCATCCTCGAAGCCGTGGTTTTTCACTTCTCCTCCAGGAAAATGCCGGGATGGTACCTAACATAAGGCCACGGCCGCTTTCTTCCCTCTTCCTTGTCTATCCCTTCCAATCTTCCCATCCCCCCACAAGATCCCTGCTCAGTATAGCAGGTAAAGCCGCCTTGGCGAGGTACTGGTCGTCCTTCGCAGTTGTATGCTCCCGACCCAAAGTCTCACGCACCAGGACACTGCCCTTGAGGCGGTAGAGGTGGGATTCCTCGCTGAGTCCGAGGGAAAAACTTACCCTGAAGGCTAAGTAATGAAAGAAAGAAAGAAAGAAAGAAAGAAAGAAAGAAAGAAAGAAAGAAAGAAAGAATAATGCTAATAACACTAGTACGGTTTCTTCCTATTTGTAGGCAACTCTTATAACGCCTGAAAGCAGTAGATTCACATGGAGACAGGCTAAACTGAACTTAAATTTCATGTTAATTATTTTTATTATTATTATTATTATTATTATTATTATTATTATTATTATTATTATTATTATTATTATTATTATTATTATTATTTGCGAATCTACCAATGACGATCACGCTACAATTTCATTTTTGGTTTTTCTGAAGTTTCCTCTTTCTCCAGTACTCCTTCATGTCGACGTTATGCTGTTTCTTCTGTTTATCCGTCCAGGCTCTTCCCGAATTAGCAGTTCTTTCGACTTGAAACCCTTCCAAATTTTGAATCATGGTCCGAAATGTTTTCCTGTCTTACATCAGAACTTCCTGGATATTGGACTTTTCTATATCTTTACGAACTTCCTTAATCCATGCCGTCGTTTTCTTTGTAACCCTTTTAGGGGAGTTATATGCATATAAATATATATCTTTAATAATACTGCCGAGGGAAATCACAAAGTATCGGTGACACCGAGTACTTTCAATCGGTAGGTAGTAATATTACGCAGCGAGTTAAACGCCAAATTGAGAATGGAGGCCGTGGTAAAAAAAAAATAAAAAAAAAAAAAAACGATCTCCAATAAGCATTCCAAAATAACCACAGATAGCGCAGTGGAAACCATGCTAGATAATATTAGAAAATTACAAGAGAATGTGAGGAGAAATAAGGGACATGACGGGTGAAAATAGATGAGAAACCAAGATAAAATTTGAAAACATATATTAGAATAATAAATCAAAACTCAAACAATTTACATGAAATTTTCCCAACCACATATACAAAATACAGATTCATTATAGAAAAATAAGATACCCAAGATAAAGAAAGTAAATGAGAGAGAATAGCGTAGGAATGGAAAGGGACGAACAAGGAAAGGATAAATATAGCTGTAAAAAGAGAAACCCAGAACAACGAGAAAAAGGGGATGTTTACAGTTACCAAATTCGAGTATGCAGCAGGAAATCTTCTGAGCAAAATCTAAATGCAATATGCAAGTCACAACCACTTCCGTTATCACTCGATTGACACAAAGCAACGTAGTTCTACAGGCGAATAATCACAATATACTTCATGTGAACCAGTTTCACAATATTCAGAAACTCAAATGGCGAAGCACTGAACGGGTAGAAGTGTGTATACAGTAGGAGTCGCACAGTTGCCAATACACCACACGCACATTTAGAAAGAAAATCGTTACTAGGTTCGTTAATGAAAAGTTTAAATACAAAAAGGACAAGTGAAATTTCGGCCTAGAAATGCCATGCTCCCAGTCAGAAATTGCAAGGAAAGTATCTCGCAATGCAACTAAAGGTATTTACAGTAAAGAAATCAGTTTGTCATACCTCATCATGAACCAAATTGCACGAACTGCCCGAAAATGGAGACTTCTGGGCACATGTCCCTAAGGACGGAGTAGACGTTAGATGTTGCTCCCTCCACACAGGCCAAAGTCCATCTCAATATATTCAGAGGAAGGCCAGGTATTTATAGTGAGGAATAATGAGAAATATGTCTGGAAGATTCCAGAGGTTAGTGGAGCATGCGTGACAAAGCAGGCGATGTCACATGACGTCAGGTGGCGAAAAGGAAGTTAGTTTATCGTAGATCGTAAAGGTGGAGAGAGCAGAGTTCGTGCAAGGTACGATGTGTGCAAATTCACGTAAGTATGTAAGTTCCAGTTGGAGAGAAAATGCGGTTTATATCATGATGAGGGTAAGTCCATAATAATAGTAGAAAAAGGTTATGTGCGTGGCGAAGTTCATAACAGTAGTTGCCGGTGAAGTGAGGAGTCCGTTACATTTTCTTGTTCCACATGTAGTCGAATAACTCTTTTTTAGTCTATTTTTGTCCATTCTCTATAAATGTCCGACAAATGATAACCTTCTCTTTTTCATTTCCTCCACATTTATGTAAACTTCATTATTGTTCTCAAGTTTCCAACCGGTTTCAGTCTGGATTGGACCCAAGATTTTCCATAGTATACTTCTTTCTAAGATCTCCAACTGCTCCAACTTGTAATTCATCGAGAGGTATTCGCTACCATACAAACATTGTGTTTTTACTACAGTGTTTTAATGCCCTATTTTGTCATTCCATGATATGTATTCCTTGTTGTAGATATTATTAGTCAGTCTATAAGCTCTCTCCATTTTTGAGATACGATCGTCTACAGCAGCTTTTTCTAGTCCGTTCTCTTGGAAGATTTCACCGAGGTATTTGAACTTTTTAACACTAATCCGTCCAACCCCTGTTTCAAGAAATTGCGGTCCATATTTGTCATTCATCATGAAATTGATCTTCCTTTTCGAGATCCTACGTCCCGTCTTGCTAGCGATCTTTTCTAGGATGTTGAACTGTATAGCCGCTTGCTCTAGGTTTTCTGAAAGTATCGAAAAATCATCAGCGAAAGCCGGGCGGTTGACTTTGATTCCTCCCGATTTTCTTCCTAAGCAGATCGGAGTTATCCCTTGATTTTCAAGTTCGGAATTCAAAATTCTCACAGTCTTCTCCAGGACACAGTCGAATAATTGTGGTGATAATCCATCACCCTGTTACACACACCTCTTAATTTCAAATGACTGAGACAATTCTTCGATGAATTTCACCTTAGAAGTTGTGCCGGTTAAGGTTTCTCTGATAATTTTGCCATCTTTTGTTTTGACCCCAAATTCTCTGATGATATTATATAGGTCCTCTCTGTCAATCCGAGTCGAAGGCTTTTCAAAATAAGGATTTGCTCAGCACAGAGGCAGCCTTTCCGGAACCCACCCTGGTATTCTTCGAATTGCTTATCTAGAATTCCTTAAATTCTGTTCAGAAGTGTATCTTGGAGAGGATTTTGTAAGCGACTGGGAGTAGCGACACGCCTCTGTATTTGTTATCATCTTGTTTCTTCCCTTTTTATGGAGTGGATGGATCAGCACTGTTTTCTATTCCTCAGGTAGTTTTCTTTCTCCCATATTTGCTGGAAATTATGGTGCAGGTCGTCCAGGATTTCAGGTTCAGCCCATTTCAACATTTCTGTTGATACTGAGTCTTCTCCACCACTCGCTTTGTTGCTCTTGAGAATGTTCAGGGCTTCTTTTATTTCTTTCTTTTTTTGGTGTTTTTGTTTGTTGGTGGTATATCACCTTCTAGGTTCATAGGAGGAGCCAGAAGTTCTAGTGTGTTTGCTGGAGGGGGCAGTTAATTTCTCAAAGTATCTGGCTAATATATTGAAATTTTCTTGATTGTCCAGTCCAGTTTTGCTTAGTTCGTTTTTGAAACTTATACTTGGAAGTTGGTATCTTTGAGCTCTTCCTAACCTTGGCAGGTTCGATCCTGGCTCAGTCCGGTGGTATTTGAAGGTGCTCAAATACGACAGCCTCGTGTCGGTAGATTTACTGGCACGTAAAAGAACTCCTGCGGGACTAAATTCCGGCACCTCGGTGTCTCCGAAGACCGTAAAAGTAGTCAGTGGGAAGTAAAACAAATAACATTATTATCATTATTAAAAGGTTCGGAAGGAATCTCTGGTGTTATTCTTAGTGAAGTTGTCCGGGAGATTTTGTGACTTTGCATTCTCAAATGACCGTTTGGTCCTGCGAAATGTCACTGATGTTTCTGTCCTTTGTTTTCTGAATTATTCCAAATGTTCCGTATTTCTTGAATATTTCTATTTTCTCCCGCGTCAGATCTCTTTTCGAGTGCTCTCTCATATTCTTCATTCCACCAGATTTTACGTTTGCTGTCTGCTAGGCTGTTTACTTAGCGGCTACCTGTATATTATTATTATTATTATTATTATTATTATTATTATTATTATTATTATTATTATTATTATTATTATTGTCCGCTTCTGTGGTGCAGTGGTTAGCGTGATTAGCAGCCACCCCCGTAGGCCCGGGTTCGATTCCTGGCTCTGCCACGAAAGTTGAAAAGTGGTACGATGTCTGGAACGGGATCCACTCAGCCTCGTTGGTTCAATTCCTACCTCAGTCGTCCTTGAAGTGGTTTTCCGTGGCTTCCCACTTCTCCTCCAGGCAAATGCTGGCATGGTAAATAACTCAAGGCCACGGCCTCTTCGTTCCCTCTACCTCGTCCTTCCCTTCTAATCTTCCCATCCCCCCCTCAAGACCCTTGTACAGTGTAGCAGGTGAAGCCACCTGGGCGAGGTACTGGTCCGCCTCCCCAGTTTTATCCCCGCGACCGAAAAGTCTCACGCTCCAGGACACTGCCCTTGAGGTGGTAGAGGTGGGATCCTTCGCTGAGTCCGAGGGAAAATCCAACCCTGGAGTGTAAACAGATTAAAAAGGAAGAGAAGAAATATTATTATTGCTAGTTGCTTTACGTCGCACCGACACAGATAGGTCTAATGGCCACGATGGAACAGGAAAGGCCTGGGAATTGGAAGAAAGCGGCTGTGGCTTTAATTAAGGTACAGCCCCAGTATTTGCCGGGTGTGAAAATGGGAAACCACGGAAACCACGGAAAATAATCTTCAGGGCTGCCGACAGTGGGGTTCAAACCCACTATCTCCCGGATGCGAGAAGGAGAAGAAGAAGAAGATGCATCTGACACTTCATTGTAAGAAAATATAATGACAAATGTTAACACTGAAACACGTTGAAGCGCTGACCTCCTGTTGGGTAGTACAGTTCAACCTATGTGTTTTATACAACTTCGACCACAGAAGTTAAAAGACATATTAACTCAACAAGAAGCCGGTATATAAACGTAATTTAATGAATAAAGTACATTACACGCTACAACAGTGAATCAACTCTTTCCTTTAACCGTTGGTTAGAGACGTGCGACAAGTTTCTCAGGCGAGTACCACGTTGTTTATTTGGCACTTCAAGTAACAAATATCTAGCGAAGTGGAAATCAATATCCTCTAGAAATGGGCAAATATTTCATCCGTATTCCAAGAGGCGTTTCTGTGAACTCACCTGACGGTCACATGAATGGACTGATATACCGGGCCACTTTACTTCGTGTACTGTTGAATTCGTGTGGCCATTAAAGACGCCACAGTGTGCTCCTCAATATCATAATACATATCTGACAGGCTTCGTATATGGAGACCTTTCCGTATGAAGCACCTTGAATTACAAAATATGTTATCTCTCACAAAATATACTTCCCGTATACAACAGCTTTCAAAACTAATTTAAGGGATAGATTTTCCTACATACAGTAGTTTACATTATCCGGAATGTTGTATTCGAGTCACTGTATTAAAAAGAGAGGAAAAACTGTGACACGTAGAACCAATTGGCAATGTGACTGCCGTCCAGCCTCACGGCCAGCAGATGTTGGGGTGCCACGTGGTAACCGGTACGGGATTCGTGACCGGGTCCGCTGTCCCTCATATCAGCCAATTCCTCACTTGGTCCCAGAAGGCAGCGTGAGCGCTGTTCGAGACTTCAGTTAAGAAAAATCACTGAACTAATCGGGAATTGAATTCAGGGCTACTTGGTAAGAGGCAGGCACGAACACCATATGGTTGGCGTATTATTAAACCGTGGATCGTGGAAACTGCGATTTACTTCGTTTGGAATATTCCGCTGGACAATATAAGAGAATATGGTGATGGACAATCAGTCGTGAATGATCAGGCCTCAGTCACAATACAGTCTCGAACGAGTTAGACGGGACAGTGAGTCATTCAGATTGTCTTGGCTACGTGGAATTCAGCGTGGCGTGTTAATTGAGTTTTTGGCCTTTACAAGGGGAGGGACTGACATGTGCCCCACCGACGTTTATACAATTTTGCAGGAACATTCTATAATGAATATAAAGACGCACGTGCGTCGGCGTTTTGCTAGACACTCCCTAGTTTTTGAAAAAATCGAGGTCAAGATTGATGACGAAAAATTTTATTTTCAAAGCCATACGTTGTAAGATCGTTAAAAAATATGATTGATTTATTCATATAATATGGGTTATTATCGTTTGTTTTGTTTTTGATAAAGTCTTCTCACGAAGGGTTCCACAAGAGGTATATTGAATATTAGATGAAGATTGTTAATCGCACCTCCCGATGCTTTATTCTTAAAAAAGGCAAAGAAAACTATTCTGATTATCATACTATTATCATATTAACAGAAAGAACATATTGAATGAAAACAAAACAAAATGCCACGCCCAAAGACCGAACACGGACCAGCTGTTTGGTAGTCTGACGCCGACCTCGGTTTGCTCCAGCATGAAAACAACAAAAACGTTAATAACTCAAATATTATTAACTTTGGACCCCATATTGTATATATAAATCATGTTTTAGACAATCTTTCGATGTATAGTAGTGAAAATACGATTTTCCGTCATAACTTTGTTCTTGATTTTTTCAAAAATTATGGAGTGTTAGCAAAACGCCGAAACACGTGTCTGATCATTTTCAATATAGAACGTCCGTGCAAAATTTTATCAAAATCAGTGAGGCATATGTCAGATCCTGCTCTTGGCCACGATGCTTGTTGTTTAAAGGGATCTAACATCTAGGTCATCGGCCCCTAATGGTACGAAATGACACGAAATGCAACGAAAATTTTTAAGTCCAAAATTCATCCGCTGACCAGAATTCAAATGATGAAGAATGAATGGATGAATATGAATTTAAAACAATCAGTGGATTCGACCCGCAATGCCTCACCTTCCCAGAAACTTTATTAGTGACAAGGGGACCCCTTACAAAGCACAGTCCTCAGTCGATGATGCTTGTTCTCTAAAGGGTTTCAAAATCCAGGTCAATGGTCCCTCATAATGGTACTTATCGCTAGTTAAGTACAACCATGGTATTTCTCAACTTGCGGTACTAATCAAAAGCAGCGTAAACTCACGGTGATCCAAACATTATGGTACTACTCACAAGTATTGGACGTCGCACAGTTAACGCAGACGTATGGTGTTTCTCACATAATGGTGCCATTCGTAGGCAATGCAAACCCATGGTGCACCTCACATAGGTGTACTAATCACAGGGACTCGTACTATCGCGTGGTGTTCCTCACATAGTAGGTACAAACCACAGGCAACGCGGACCAACAGTGTTGCTCGTATATTGGTACTACTTACAAGCAACGCCCAGACCCGTGGTGTTTCTCACACGATGGTAAAAATCACAGGCAACGTAAACCCGTGATGTTTCTCATATAGTGGTACTAAACACAGGTACTGGAAACCCACAGTGAACCGCTCTCTGCTGCTACCAATCACAAACCTATTATGTACCTTTACTCGCAAGTAAAGGCGACCTATGTTATTCCCCGCGTGATGGTACTAATCACAAATAGTTCCGTGGTTCTAATTCAATCATCCGTTGGGCGCCCCTTTTAGTCGCCTCTTACGACAGGCAGGGGATACCGTGGGTTATTCTTCGTCTGCGTTCCCCACCCACACGGAGTAGAACCCTCCCTTGTTGTGAAGTGCGCTGCTCTAAGAGAGGCCCTATTAAAGAGTACATACTGAGGAAATGGGAAACTCCAACTCGAGTACACTTGTGTGCATAGTAATTTTAATAAGTTAAATGTCTTTCATACTATGACAGAACTGCCTTTTTTCCGTACTCAAAGGAGTACGAAAAATGATACTTTTCCGTACTGTAATTACGTTCTGCACTGTTTTATTAGGAATCGTCTCTGACTGGCTGATCTCCGCTAACAGTAATATAAACAAGGATAGTCATATTATGAATCCGAGAACACCTAACTTAACTTCTTGAACGGTTCCTGATTGCAGCGCTGTTCCCATATACATAAAATATGGCGTCTACGCTTTTCCAGCTCAAGTAATCCGCCACCATCACCATCATGTTGACCATTATATAGGTTAGTCTTTTCCGACAGATAAATTTCGCATATATTATGGTATATCGTAAATTTAGTCTTACCTTCATTAATCCAGCACCGGACGACCATGTTTACGACTCTGCTAGCTTAGTGGACTCTTCACTGCTTCAAATAACAATAATTTTGATGTTTTATTACCACATAACTCCCCGTACACACCTTTTATATCTTTCTTAGCAACAACCATGGGTACATTTGTATACAATGATGCTGGATTTAGAATTTTAAGCTAGTAGTGTTTCTTGTAATATTTTCTTTCCATAGAATTGCCTGTTGTAGTCTTGTTGTTGTTGTTGTTGTTGTTGTTGTTGTTGTTGGGTAATTATGTTCTAACTTTACTTTATTATCACACTATTATAAGTGATGATTGCCACAGGAATATTTCCGAATTGCGATGTATTTGTTAAAAAAAAAATAATAATAAATTGCGTCACGACGTGTCAAAACTAATATTGTTATTATTTTACCATCGATTTTCCCACACCTGTGGGGTCGCGGGTGCGAACTGCGTCGCATGTATTGATATGGCCCTGTTTTAGGGCTGGATGCCTTTGCTGACGCCACCTTATATGGAGGGATGTAATCAATATTCTGTGCTTCTCTGGTGGTTACTAGTGTGGTGTGTTGCCTGAATATGAAGAAGAAAGTGTCGGGATATACACAAACACCCAGTCGTGCGCCAGAGAAATTAATCACAAAAGCGACTGAAATCCCTGACCCGGCCAGGAACTGATCCGGGGACCCTCTCAACAGTCGTACAGTATGGTGACAATTCAGCCAACGCAAGGCGCGTCAGAATTATTTGTAGTTAAATATTTACCTTAAAATAAGTACATTTAACGTGCAGTAGATAAAATAAAATTTTGTACGCAACGGCCACTAAAGTGGTAAGTTTACGTTACTCGTTTCAAACCTCCGTCCTCAGATGTAAACACCTCACTCATAATGTATAAGATCTCTTTCCGTGGTTTCCCACTTCCTCTTCAAGCAAATGACGGGATGGTACCTAACTTAAGGCACGGCCGCATCCTTCCCTCTTCTTTGCCTATCCCTTCCAATCCTTCCGTCCCCCACAAGGCCCCTGTCCAGCATAGCAGGTGAGGACGCCTGGGCGAGGTACTGATCCTCCTTCCTAGTTGTATCCCGTCCAAATATCTTATGCTCCAGCACAAGGGTAGAGAAGTCTGTGTAGGTTATTGTGAGCATTCTCATATGTAACCACATTTCAAGGGCTTCTATTCTGTTTACCGAGGAAGCATTTTTTTTTACAAGTTGCTGTACGTCGCATCGACACAGATAGGTCCTGTGGCGACGATGGGACAGGAAAGTGCTAGGAGTGGAAAGGAAGCATCCGTTGCCTTAATTAATTTCCTCTTGTGTAAATGGGAAACCACGGAAAACCATCTTCAGCGCTGCCAACATTGGGGTTCGAACCCACTATCTCCCGAATACTAGATACTGGTCGCACTTAAGCGACTGCAGCTATCGAACAGTGTTGATCATATGTAACATTTCACCAGCCTTTACCTGAGTTTGAGCTTTAGATTATTATTGTTACCGTGGTTTGGTGGATTAGCAGAGGTGAAAGAAGGTGCCGAGGTTATATTTTTGAAAATAGCAAAACTTAACAATTTTCACATATAATTTCAAAGTTTAACAAATAACAACAAGTCAACAAATAACCTACAATCAGGTACAAGACCAGGAAAAGCCAAGATTTAGAGACAATTTAACAATCTGGGCTTCAAGCCCCAAGTTTTACAATTCCTGAGCTCTCAGCTCACAAACACATATTTACCACAGGGCAGAAATCCCCTAATAATATGGAGCACTTGCTCCCACCAAGCAATGTCAAGCCTCCTAGAGGCACATTTCCAGTACTTTAAAGAGCTGACCCGCTCTCACTTTTCTGAGCCTATTAAAGGCCATAACAGACCTTAGCATTCATTGCCCTCAAGGCACAACTTACAGGGAAACGGGGGTATCTTGTACCCAACCTACTGGGCCTTAGCAGAAAAGAACAGGTTGAGTAAATGGCCCGCAACACCAAGTAGAATGGAGGCGTGTACTTGCACTCCTACATGAAACCCTTTAAAACCTACGAAACACTAGGCCGATGAAACAGGGGCTATTCCCAAACTATGGAGGTGACTCGTATAAGAAAATTTTAAGACATTAGAGAAAGGAAGAAAACCAGTTACAAAACGTAGTCACCTCCAATCAATATGAAGGGGAGCTCGAGAGGGTAAAGCACTCTCTATCCCCGAATTGCACTTACAGATTTAATGAAGTTTTTACATCAAACGGAAAGATAGTTTACATTGTAAAGGGATTTGGACCTTTCCCGAGGGTTATACTGCTGAGCTAGCAAGAAATAAAGATGTTAAACGGCCATTACCTTATTGAAGAGCTGCTGCCTGATGAAAGAGGCGCTTCCCGCCTCCTGCTACATGTCTATACACTAGGTTATAAGTAGATGAAGTGGCCCCGAGACAAGAAAATCAGCAGTTTTTATACCCTCGGGGAAGATTCGAGACCTTTCATGAATAATTAAGACACACCCACAGGCGTTTATTGGCTACTGTACACAGTTACACACAAAATCGAAGAAGAAAGACACGATTGGTCAAAAATTAATTACAGAAATAATTGATAGGCTAACTTCAAAACTGGCGGAAAGAAAAGATTAATATTGCCAACCCACAAATGAAAGAACGAAATTTAGTAATAAGAAAACTTATGACTACAAAATATCTTCAAGAAAGTTCCCTCACTTCGCACCAGGGTGCATGATCATAGTTTTTTAGTAGAGACATCTATGAGACAATGTCCAAACTTCTTGATCAATGGAAAATAAAACAAGTTGAAATCCACACAGTATCGACAACTTCGTAATCACAAAATTTACGGTAGTCACATCTTCTGATAAACTTATGAGTTTTCTAGTTTTTAAAGTTCAGAGTTTCTCCTGTAGAGGAGGAGTTATTGGCGCAAGATTTAAAACTGCGGCGTAGGGGTACAATTATCACAAATCAATAACCTCACCTTTTGGAAAGACGATATAGAAATCCCAATACGGAATCTGACATCCTTTTCAGGGACCAGATTGCCTGTTATGGTGCTCCCAAGGTATGTGGACTCATTTATTCGTTCAATGTCTTGATCATTTAATTAAATGGAAGCAACATTATGTTTTTTTTTTTACTAAAGTGAATGAAGTTGGCCCTCGAAAAATTGATGCTTAGACCCTATCATAATCCACTGAGATCAGTAATTCATTAACGAAATTCATCAGTAATGTCCTATTGTACGAAGGCTTCAAAATCCTACCAAATTTCGTTACGCCAACTTTTCTAGCCTGCACTCCTACCGGGAGACAGAATTATATGACGGCAGCATGTCAATAAGGTGATTCATGGAAGATTCAAGTTCAAGTGCGGGGCAGTACTGGAAGGAATGTACAGAAAGTTTTGAAACAATTTATCTAATTTGTTTTTAGAAAGCGAATTCACATCGACGGTACGAAACAATATGGACACAATTATCGTTCCGTAATTCAGTTATTCACATGTCCATTTCAGATCATTTGGTCTGATTTTAACCATCATGAAACTGACATAGTTGCTACAAATTTCACGTAACCTGTATGGTACAATCAATATAGTTCTTTACAAAGAATACTTACATGGTATCATCACCCAGTGCATAAGGAATCGAGAGTCAGTTATTCTGATGCCAGGCCACCGGGTTAACAAGGGTTGACTAGGCCGTACAGCAGTATACCAACATACAGGAACTTACCTGTAAAAAGAACAAATGTTTAATCATAATCAAGTCCCTGAAATCCTCATTATTTTTGCTATGACTATGTTTGTAAGACAGCATTTCTAAGGGGACTGTGTAATGATCGTATTGTTTCTTTATATTTTCGTTTCGTGTAAAGTTGTTTCAACGTCTTGATTATCAACCTCGCTTAGTACGACTGACTGTGTTTGTAATTAATTAAGGCTAGTACTGAAAAGGAAGTGATTTTTGCCTATATTCTGGCTACCATCTCAGCATTCACCTGGGGGACCCATAGACACCCGCCAGGCTGAGTGGCTCAGACGGTTAAAGCGCCGGCCTTCTGACCCCTACTTCGCAGGTTCGAACCTTGCTCAGTCCGGTGATATTTGAAGGTGCTCAAATACGTCAGAGTCGTGTCGGTACAATTAC
This sequence comes from Anabrus simplex, assembly GCF_040414725.1. Classification (NCBI taxonomy): domain Eukaryota; kingdom Metazoa; phylum Arthropoda; class Insecta; order Orthoptera; family Tettigoniidae; genus Anabrus; species Anabrus simplex. Next base: position 1,125,855,428 of record NC_090266.1, on the reverse strand, counting down.
TGGCCCGTAAAAGATCTCCTGCGGGACAAAATTCCGGCATATCGGCGTTTCCGAAAACGGTAAAAGTAATTAGTTAGTGTGACATAAAGCAAATAACATTTATTATTCATAGATACCCACTTCTAGGAAGGCTTACTTCTATACTAAATTATGTTACGTAAAGCTAGGAGCACATATTTCCAGTCCCTCAAACCTACTTTGAGTTAACGGAGGCTCGGGAATAGAACCTGAGCCATCTGAGAGTAAAACCACTATGCTAACCCCTGGATCATGACAGTGTGATATGGCTGATGGAAGGAGACTTTTGAACCGATATATATCACCGACAAGAGCTGGAGAGGAGATTCATACTCTTATTCTTACTCGTGAGCAGATTGTCACTTGTATTCGGACATTCTGATTCTGATTCTCACTCTTGGAAGACACTCTTACTACGATTCTACGTCTGCACATCGGAGAAGATTTTAACATAGTTCACTTCGCATCTGAGTATATACTACTCAAAAGTTACTCTCTTTGGGACTTGTTATCTCAATGACGAGAGGTAGTCAACGGGAGACCGGTTTTCACTAGTATAGGGGAGGAGAGCTTTTATTATGAATTTAGCTACGCTACTGTTCCGTAATACGGAAGAATACAAGTGTATTCTCTCCATGAACATAACCCATGGTGGTTTTGAATTTATAATTAGGACTCATTACGACTTTATGTAAGGAGTACAGTAGGAAGTGTTAAGGACAGGAAATGTAGAAGTAGGACTGGAATCCAACAACAGAGAAGGCAGCCGGTACGAGATCCACACATCATCAGCTTCAAGACAACAGAGTCTACATATGGTGAGCTTATGGCATAAGTTACTGCAAGTCTTCGCGCAACAGTTCATTTTTAAAATTAATTTTATTCAATTTTTCTTTTGCTTCCGTAAGTTCAGATGTCGTAAAAACGCCGTTACGTCACGTTTTTCATCTTAATAAATAGCTGTTTTAATTTGTATTTTATGAAATGATTATTAATGATCCTTAAATTCCAAGTTGGTGTACTTAATGGTTTGTGTTCCGTTCACCTCACCCCTGGGAGTTTTTTGAGTCTCATTACGTATTATTATTATTATTATTATTAATTATCTACTTTTGTTTTCAAGCCATAAGCTTGAAGACTGGCGCCCTTGGGATACTGTTTATGGAGAAACAATGACATATCATTTATTTATTTTAATATTAAAGTGACCCGCCACGTTATAATTTTGTCATACATCTGTGGGCCAAGTGGGTACGTCACAATGTATTAAAGTTTTCTCATACGAGTCACCTCCCTAGCTTGGGATTAGCCCCTGTGTATTGGCCTAGAGCCACTTAGGTTTTAAAATGTGTATTTAGGAGTGCAAGTTCACGCCTCCAGTCCCTTCTGTACTTTGGGCCAGTAACTTAACCTGATGTCTTGTTTTCTTCATGCGAAGGCCCTGTAGGTTGCGTATTAAATACTCCTGTTTCTTTGCGTGCCTTGAGGGCAGATAGAAGTGAAGTTTGTTGTGGCGTTTGGTAGGCTTGTAAAATTGAGAACAGGTCCGCTCTTTCTGGTATTATTAAGCGGGAGCAAGAGCTCCAGGTAATTAAGGGTTTTCTGCCCTTTGGTATTTTGTGATTGTGAGCTGAGAGCTCAAGGATTGATGAATTTGGGCCCGTAGCCCAGAATTTGTAAAGACCACTTACTAGTGCTTTTCTTGTAAAACGGCATTGTACCTGATTTTCTTTGTTATTTCCCCTAGTGGAAACTGGTTAAATTTTTCTCTAATCTTGGACTTCTTGATTGTGTACCTGATTTAACTTCTTGTTATTTGTTGTACGCTCAAAATTCTATGTTACCATTGTTAAGTTTTGAAAATATAACCTTTATTGAAATTTTAATTCATCTTTCGGACTTGTAGTTAGACCCATTCCAGCCCGCACCTTCCTTCACCTCTGATTTTCCACCGATACCTCGGAACAATTATTATTATTATTATTATTATTATTATTATTATTATTATTATTATTATTATTATTATTATTATTATTATTATTATTATTAACAACTGCCAATTAACGTAAGTATTCCCGGAATGCTGCAAATTTGCTATGAAATAGGTTCACTAACGAATCAAAAACCTATCGACATGTCTTTCTCGGGAGAAATCATCTTGAAAGATCAACTAGATGCAAGGATTATATGCCACAACCTCGGAAACAGCCAGTTATTGTAATCATAATTGTATCATACAGATTATCTGACAGAGTTCGTGACTGTGCTAACATTTTTACTACTGACTCATGATTTTTAGATTTATTTGTAAACAGTTCATGAAGTGTTTTAAAACTAGCGTATAAAGATCTAGTTTAAAGTGCAATAACATTATCCTGGGAGTTTCAGAGGATGCATAATTAAACAATGAGAGATGAGACCAATTGCTCTCAATTTTTTTTTAAACGTTACAATTAATAGCCTCAATGCTAGAATATTTGCATATTTTCTGCATAGTGGTACATAAATTAATGATTTAAGGCAAATAAATATATTTCAATATCAAATTCTACACGGAGAAAATACTAAAAAATCACCTGCAATGTAATTGGACTACTCGAACAAACGCTCATCAGCGGAATATTTGTGCAAATAATGATACTAGCACTTCACATCTGAATATCATAAACCACAACCTACTGACCTGTTAAAAATAATTGTGGTAGCGATGGTGATTGTTGTTTAAAGGGAAGTAAATGAGATTACCAACCTCGATAATTGTGTTTTGTAGCCGTGGTCAAGGGGTTATCATATTAGCTCCCGAACGTTTGGCTTGGAGTCAATTTCCTGCCGTACAGGATTTGAACCGTGGTTTAAACTCTGCGATGCAGTATTTATTTATTTATTTATTTATTTATTTATTTATTTATTTATTTATTTATTTATTTATTTATTTATTTATAATTTTGTATTTCGGCCATTCGTTTAATGCACGCTTAAGGTAGGTCTACTCTACATTCACTTCGAATAGTGTATACATTATAGCAGGACTAAATCAAACGGTACGCAAAAAATGCATCAATTTAGCGAACATTTGGGCATGAAGAAATAAAAAAAATGTGTACAAATTGTGTGCTTGCACAATTTTCGAAACAGTAATCAAACTGAGATAAAATAAAAATTCCAAAATAAAGATTTATAAGTGAAGGGAAGAAAAGTTGCATTACGTCGCACTGACACAGGTAGGTCTTTTGGCAACGATGGGATAAGAGAGAGCTAGGTGTGGGAAGAAAGCGGCCGTGTCCTTAATTCAGGTACAGCCCTAGCATTTGCCTTGATTGAAAATGGGAAACCAAGGAGAAAAACTTCAGGACTGCCTTCAGTGGGGTTCGAACCCACTATCTCCCGAATGCAAGCTCATAGCTCCGCGCCCGCAACCGCACGGCCAACTCGTTCGGTGATATTACAACTAGCCATGTGACACTGTGTATTTTAAACGGTGCGTGTGCAGAACACTATCACATATGGAATTGTTACAATAAGGAGCTTTTACTGCATATACCTTCTGAATTAGCTCTTGTTCGGCGTCGAGGGGTTAAAGCGATTCTACTACAGAGCTAACTAGCTGCACCACTGGATGATGAGAGATTTGAATTCCACCAGCTATAGAGAATGTGGTATTTTCTACACTCATTTCAACGATAATATTTCTGTACTGGTATCTCACAATTCCAAGCCATCTATCCCAATTTCAACTTAAAATAACTATATTCCGGATATTAGGACTACAACTAACGTCAGGGCACCGCGTGTTGTCGCTAATTAGGGCTAATGATCAGCGATATCCCGAGTGTCAATTAACATCCACCATGGCCATTACGAACAACAATTTGGTAGTTTCGACCCTGACTCAGTCCGGTGGTATTTGAAGGTGCTCAGATACGCCAGCCTCGTGCTGGTTGATTTACTGTCACCTAAAGGAACTCCTGCGGGACAAAATTCTGGCACCTCGGCGTCTCCGAAAACCATCAAGAAGTAGTTAGTGGGACGTAAAAACAATAATATAATTAAGAACAACAATATCCTCAACCTCGCAGAAAATATATTCAGATATAAAGGCAACGTGGAGCTGCCTGGCCGAGGCGGTAAAGGCGTGCTCGGTCCGCCCGGAAGGACGTGGGTTCGAATCCTCGTCAGGAAGTCGTAAAATTTAAGAAACGAGATTTCCACTTCCGGAGGTGCATATGGCCCTGAGGTTCACTCAGCCTGCACCAAAAATGAGTACCAGGTTAATTCCTGGTGGCAAAGGCGGGCGGGCGTAGAGCTAACCACTCTACCCCATCACGTACCGCGGTTAGCAATGGTGGAAGCCTTTACCTTCCACTACTCCAAGGGCCTTCATGGCCTGTATGGAGGTGACTTTGTATTTTTTTATAAAGGCAACTAGTAAAGGCAAGTTCACACTTTCAGTTGGTCGCACCGCAGGTCACTTAACACTTTTATGTTTAAGGAGACTGCATACACTCTGTAATCCTGATTCTGCAAACTTGCATCCTAAAGCAAGTTTGGAAATCTAGGAAGTTTAAACTTTTTATTCATTAGCCACGAGATGTACAGTTTTACATAGAATACGAATAATAGGGTTGTAATAGCCACAGAAGATATTGCAAAGATTTGATTTTCCTGTATAAGGTAATTGATTATAAAATTGATGACTCAAATACGTTGCAGTCAGTCTATTTCTACGCACCACAGAAACTGAGTCGTCCTAAAAATATCGTCCTTCTTTCAAAGGCTAACACTGAAATACATGAGAACTCCCCAATTAACAGAGCAATGAGACTTTACAATAATATGCATCCATACGTCGATATTTTTAGTTTGACAGAAGCTACATTCACTTCGTCATATAACACGAAATTTTGAACATAATTTCATGGACATGAAGAAATCAAAAGAGAAAAATTAGTGTAAGCTTTGTAAATCATATTCTACAATATATTAGATCATAAGTAAAATCCTGTTTTTTTTTTTACAATTGGCTTTACGTCGCTCCGACACAGAAAGGTTATATGGCGGCATTGGGAGAAGAAAGACCTAGGAGTTGGAAGGAGGTGGCCGTGGACTTAATTAAGGTACAGCCCCAGCATTTTCCTGGTGTGAAAATGGGAACCACGGAAAACCATCTTCAGGGCTGCCGACAGCGGGGTTCAAACTCACTATCTCCCGGATGCAAGCTCAGAGCTGCGCGTCCCTAACCGCACGGCCAAGTAATCCGCTTATCCTGTTCTAATAATTGCTTTAAATACTATATTAAACCTTAATTATTATTAATTAGCACTCTAATGTGAAAATGAAAATCCACATCCCGTCTTCAGTCATTCGACCGGGTCACGAATGGAATGAATGAAGCCCCATCTAGCGGCGAGGATAGGAATTATGCCGGCTGCCGAAGCCTGTCGCACTCCTCTGGGGCAATGATTAATGAATGACAGATTAAATGAAATGATATTGGAGAGTGTTGCTGGAATGAACTATGACAGGGAAAACCGGAGTACAAGGAGAAAAACATGTCCCGCTTCGGCTTTATCCAGCACAAATCTCACATAGAGTGACGGGGATTTGAACAACGGAACCCAGCGCTGAGAGGGTGGTGCGCTGCCGCCTGAGCCACGGAGGTTTGCAGAACTGTAATGTAATATTAGTTACATTTGCCTTCATGTTCTTTAATGTGACGTGTGTCACTAAAACTAATATATATATTTGCTATTGGCTTTACGTCGCACCGACACAGATATGTCTTATGGCGACGATGGGACAGGAAAGGGCTAGGAGTGGGAATGAAGCGGCCGTGGCCTTAATTAAGGTACAGCCTGTGCCTGGTGTGAAAATGGGAAACCAGAGAAAACAATCTTCAGGGCTGCCGACAGTGGGATTCGAACCTACTATCTCCCGAATACTGGATACTGGCCGCACTTAAGCGACTGCAGCTATCCAGCTCGGTAAAACTAATTTAAAGAATATCCTAGCTATTATTTTACATCTAAGTAACAACTGTCCTGAACATTGTTACTGGAAATCAAGAACTGTTATGTTAATAAATAAATAAATAAATAAATAAATAAATAAATAAATAAATAAATAAACAAATAAATAAATAAATAAATAAATAATCCACCTCTGTGGTGTAGTGCTTAGTGTGATAGCTGACACCCCGGAGGCCCAGGTTCGATTCCCGGCTGTGCCACGAAAATTTGAAAAGTGGTACGAGGGCTGGAACGGGGTCCACTCAGCCTAGGGAGGTCAACTGCGTAGAGGTGGGTTCGATTCCAACCTTAGCCATCCTGGAAGTGGTTTTCCGTTGTTTCCCACTTCTCTTCCAGGCAAATGCCGGATGGTACCTAAATTACGGCCACGGCTACTTCCTTCCCTCTTCCTTGTCCATCCTTTCCAATCCTCCCTTCCCCCGCAAGGCCCCTGTTCAGCATAACAGGTGAGGCCGCCTGGGCGAGGTACTGGGCATCCTCCCCAGTTGTATCCCCGACCCACAGTATGAAGCTCCAGGACATTGCCCTCGAGGCGGTAGAGGTGGGATCCCTCGCTGAGTCCGAGGGAAAAACCGACCCTGGAAGGTAAACAGATAAAGAGGAATAAGAAGAAATAAATAAATACATCTTAATTACGGACTGTTATGCCTTTCAGCGTTCAGTCTGCAAGCCTCTGTAAATTTACTAATCACCGCCACAATACTCTATTTGTGATCAGTTCTGGGGCCTCGTTTAGTTCTATAACTCTTATCTTTAAATCGTTGGAAACTGAGTCTAACCATCGTCGTCTTGCTCTTCCTGTACTCTTCTTACTCTCCATAATGCAGTCCATTATTTTGCTAGGTTACCTACCCTCCTCCATTCGCCTCACATGACCCCACCACCAAAGCCGGTTTATGTGTACAACTTCATCCATCGAGTTCATTCCTAACTTAGCCTTTATCTCCTCATTCCGAAACCCTCCTTCCATTTCTCCCATCTATTTTTACCATTAATCATTCTCACTACTTTCATGTCTGTTACTTTTAGCTTATTACCCAGCTTTCACTCCTACAAAGCAAAGTTAGTCTGAAAGCAGACCGATGTAAAGGTAGTTCAATCCGGGGCCGACTTCCTTCTTACAGAATACTGCGAGCTCACTGCATTGGCTTCACTGCACCTTGATTTAATCACACTTACTATATTACTATACTGCGAGAACATACATACTAAATATTTGAAATTATCTACTTGTTCCAGCTTTGTATTCCCTATCTGACATTCAATTCTCTTGGATGTCTTATCTTCTGACATCAATTTAGCCTTGGAAAGGCTTATTGTCATACCATACTAATTGCACATATTTTCAAGTTCCAAGATATTAGACTACAGGCTTTCGCACAACCTGCCATTACGACCAGGTCGTCAGCACAGGCTAGACTGCTTACTACATTTTCACCTAACTGAATCGCTCCCTGCCACTTAAAACCTTTCTGCAGATGATCCATGTAAACTATGAACAAATAATGTGATATTTTACAGCCTTTTCTAAAAACTGTAAGTACCTCGAGCCAAGAACGCATTCTACTGTCAATTACCACTGTAGCCCAATTGTCAATAAAATGCCTCTGATTGATTTGAATAATCTAACCTTAATCCCACAGTCCCCCAGAATTGCGAACACCTTCTCCCTCTGTACTCTGTCATATGCCATCTCTAGATCAAAGAAACATAAATATAACTGTCTATTCCTCTCGTAGCATTTTTCAGTTACCTGCTACATACTGAAAATCTGATCCTGACAGCCCCTCTGTGGTCTGAAACCACACTGGCTTTCGTCCAATTTCCTCTCAACCACTGATCGTGCCCTCCCTTCCGAGCTGGCCGTGCGGAGAAGGGCGCGCAGCTGAGAGCTTGCATCCGGGAGATAGTTAGTTCGAATCCCACACTCGGCAGCCCTATAGATGGTTTTCCGTGGTTTCCCATTTTCACACCAAGTAAATGTTGGGGCTGTACCTTAATTAAGGTCACGGCCACTTCCTTCTCACTCCCAACCATTTCCTATCCCACCGTCGCCGAAAAACATATCTCCGTCGGTGCGACGTAAAGCAAGTAATAATAATAAAACAAGATGCCAGTAAACACGTTGCCTGATATACTGCTAAAGGTACTTTTCTAACACTCCATGCTAATATTCTTACTATATGTAGCCATTTTATCCCTACCATCCCACCATACTTCACCATTTCATGTCTAATTTAATCTATTCCTGCTGCTTTATTACAATGGAGTTTATTTACCATCTTTCCTTCTTTTCTGCCTTCCTAAGCTCATTTATTACTGTCCAGAAAAGTTTCCCTGCTGCTTGACCTGGCCTTTCCAAGTTCAACAACTATTTGTTTCTTTCTTAACTCGACTTACATTTATGATACGCTTTTTCCCATCCATACACACCGTTGTTCCTTGACATTCCCTTGCTGTTTCTAGTACTTCATCCCTGTATGCCACCCATCCTCTTTCTATACATTGAACCCGCTTGCTGCCCACGGTTCGGAAGTTTTCACTAATCATATCCATGTACTTTCATCTATTTTCCTCGTTCTGGAGATTTTCTACCCTTATCCGTCTGCAGAATGATTTCACTTTCTCTATCCCTGCCTAGAGATACTTAGTTCACTACATATCAAATGTTGGTCTGTATCATCAAAAATTCCCCGGAATACCCTCACATTCTTGACAGATTTCCTGAATTCAAAGTCGGTGATGGTATAGTCTACTATGGATCTGGGGCCCCCTACTCTCCCATGTGTAGCTGCGAAGAGCCTTGTGCATGAAGAATGCATTTCTAACTGCTACTCCCATACTAGCACAGAAGTCCAGCAAACGCTTCCCATTCCTATTAGTTTCCATATCTTCCCCACATTTACCAATCATCCTTTCGAATCCTTCAGTTAGATATCCAACTCCGCATTGAAATCGCCCATTAGCACTATACTATCCTTGCTGGTGAACATGACAGCGATGTCACTTAATGCTTTATAAATCTTATCAAATTCATCTTCATCTGTACCCTCACATGGTGAATACATTGAGAAAATTCCCGTCCTAATTCCTCAAGCCGCTAAATCTACCCACATAATTCGCTTATTTACGTGCCTAACGGAAACTATGTTGCGTGTAGTAGTATTGATGAAGAGTCCTGATGAAGAGTCCTACCCCACACTCTGTCCTTCTCTTTTTAACACCCTTAAGTACAGCTTATAATCTCCTCTCTTTTACTTGTGGGCCGATGACTTAGATGTTTGGCCCCTTTAAACAACAAGCATCATCTTTTCCTAGTTATCTCCCCTTACCGGAATAACAGTAACTCGTAACACATCCAGACGCATCCTCTTTGCTGATTCAGCCACTTCTACTTTCTTTCTCCCATAAGCCTTATTAATATTGATAGTTCTGCATCGAATTCTATTTCGTTCACAAATTGTTTCCAAGGAGTCCCTCAGCTGTCAAATATGTGTGGGATTCCGTTACTCCCATAGGTCCGAGGCTTGCTTAAAACGCTCTGAGCGAGCTCGAGGAAAAATGCTGTGAAGCAGGATGCTACCCTTACTTACACATAGTTACTTACACATAGTCCAAGTGACGATCTCTCCTCGAACGGATTAGGGAGGAGCGGTAGGTTGTATAGTCATAGCCGCCTGAGCACAAGGGGGGCCATGATACAGATTATGTCAGAGTTGCCCACTCCCATTCGATAGCGACTGGTATCCCGACTCTCAGGACCATTTACAATCGTACACCAACCCCAGCTACAAAATGTTACTGGACGAACGACTCCAGAAAACTGCATAAATAGACCCGAAATTCTTTAATACCCCCACCGTGAACAATGATGAAAGGAAATCTGCCAATTTTGAACTATGTCATCTCTATACGAGAGGAGCATTTCACTGCTTTCATCACCGTATTTGTAATAAGAAAGTTTTTCACCAGGCACCCAGCGACTGTGTTTATGAAATCTGTGGCTCATATTGTTCACTATACCACCTGTTTGACTACACATAAATAACACTTCACCTTCTCATTATGCTAAAGGTGAAACCTTCTATTGACATTGAATTTCTCTATTTTTAAAATCGTATATACACATTGTGTTTAATATTAGTCAGCCGTTGCTCATGGTTCACGAACTAGGACGTGACTACAGTAACCCATAAATAAATAAATAAATAAATAAATAAATAAATAAATAAATAAATAAATAAATAAATAAATAAATAAATAAATAAATAAATAAATAAATAAATAAATAAATAAATAAATAAATAAATAAATAAATTTACATTTCCATAGTCTCAAAAGAAACTATGTCACTTCATGGACGGTAAAGCACAATGTTACCATTAAAGGCATCACACGATGTCTTGTTCACTTAATAAATATTGGATGGGAGGAAAAATATTTTCACGGGATAAATATGGGGAACATGCCTTCGGAAAACATCTGCCTCTGGGTAAAATATTCCATAGTGGATAAGAATTATAATTCATGATGTGAGCATCGTCCCAGCTCACAAAATGATGGAAGGAGGAATTTCACTTGAACCATGAGAATGCGAGTAGTGTAACGAGAATGTTACAGTCCTTGGTCTGGGACGATTTGGAGACGAGCTGCTCGACAAATCGGTATGTTCAAGGCTGTTTTATATCAATAAGCAGTAGATGCATAAGCTTGAGTGGCATTTTTTGAAAGTAGGAAGGGTCATAATATGAAGATAAAGCTGGAATTCAAGAAGACGAATTGGGACAAAAGAAGTCGGGATTGAAATAATTTACTAAGGAACATGTTTGATAAACTTCCGTCTTATTTGAAATTATCTAGGAAAAGACTAAATAAACAAATGATAGTGAACCTTCCACCTTGGTGACAGCACCAAATTAACATAAGTTGTGTTTGACATGTGAATGAAGAATGAGTCTCTGAACGTATTACAAAAGTTCGCTCTATTTAATTCTTTGGCGTTGTAATTTGTTCATTCAGATTGCATTCTTTAAGATTGTCTACGCATTTCATAGTCCTGAAGGAGTTCGCTTTCGTTTAGGTCGACTGATCCTTTAGGCTCAAGTGCAAACTCTCGTTCCTCATTCCCGCACTTCGAACCAATTACTTAAAAGTCTTCCATTATTTTAGGTTTTCTGACGATGATCAAATTGTGAAATTATCCTATGGATAGTCCCCTTATTCAGTGGCAGATGCTTTTTCGCACCTACTTTCCTTATGAGAAGAATTCACATGGTCAGTTAAGAATGTGCGTGTCAACTAGAGGTTCCATGTCGTTTTCAACTGTTTGTCGACGACCTCGCTGTGAGATAGGCTCGTCGTCATATTCATTGACTGGGATTTGAACCACGGCCATCGTGATCGGCAACGTCACAAAAGTAACCTGATACTCAGCCTGTAACCGCGATCATGTACCTGGCATGAACATTTATAGAAGACAACCACCTTCTTACAAAATCCGTTAAATGGCATATCTAATAATTTGATTCTCCTTTATTTTTGTTAAACGAATACTCCAGTAAAAGAAAAACATTCTTTGAATTTGTACCAATCATTTCAGAATCCCTGGAAGCAAGTGTTATGAGATAATGTAGAAAAGTATTCGGTGGGTACGTCAGGGACGGCCGTGAGTGCAGCAGTTTCCTGCTACAAAGGGAGCAGAACGAAAAGCTTTTTGTCGATTAAAATAATGACGGGTCATTTTGGTAAAGACTGCTCCCACACTGGCTGCATGTCGTTCACCGCAGCTCTTCCTACAGCCTCAACCGTTCTTCAACATTGAGTTCACTGTTGATGTCGTAACTACTAAAGGCACAACGATAATCTGGAGATTAACGTTATAGGAGAAAAATCGTCAACATAACTCATGTTAGGCAGGTAGAAGAATTACCAATTTCTGGTACTGAAAATATGTTTGACTAGCTATTGCCGCTTTAGGAGGTCAATAGCTTCGTATAAGTACAGTAATACCTGGGGAATCCCATTACATGCAGAACTGTGGTATCTCTTATAACAGGCCTATCTGTATACTTAAGTAATTGAGTTTTCGATTGAGGGGAAAGCAGCCTTTGCTCACATGCGATGTAAAATCCAAACATCCGTCTAGAAGGGAAGAGATAATTCACGAAATATCCACAACCACGATTCACGCAGTGGAATAATAATAATAATAATAATAATAATAATAATAATAATAATAATAATAATAATAATAATAATAATAATAATAATAATAATAATAATAATAATCTTTCAAAGTGTATGAATTTTAAGAAACGCCAGAGTATTAGAATTATGTCTCGCAAGAGTTTTATAACGAGTCGGAAGACAACGATACGGCATTATCTCATAAAAATAGCCTCAAATGCCACCGGCCTCTGCCTGGATTGAACTCTCTATGTTGAGATTAGAAAGACAACAAACCACGGTAACCATCTTCAGGGTTGCCGACGGTGGAATTCAAATCCACCCTCTACCGAATTCAAGCTAAAAGCTGCACGCTCGGTTGTCTCGGTTGTGTTCCCGAGACTGAGTAGCCTACATCTCGTTCTATTCCCTCAGAGCAGTATTGCGGTACATTTAAGAAGTGAACCCTGATCAACAGTACAGGAAGATACTTTGTTATTTCTAAACTTCCGTAGTGACCTCCAAAATCAAATGTTCATTCATTTAATTTTCGTACGGTTTCCGCGTTTACCTAACGAAAACGTGACTCCAACCGGCCTTTACTGATCACCTCTACGAATGACGGGAAGTAAAGCCGGTGAAAGGAAAATAAACCAGTGAACAATGTTTTAGCCTGGTGCGAAATGGGAGGTACATTGAATTAGCCTTCCTCTATGAAATTCGCCATGATAGGATGAAATAAGGATACGTGGGCCTGCCGAATATAATGATGATGATAATAAGAGAGCTGCGCACTAAGGTGCATTTAAAACTGTATTCGACACTAATATTGTATGTTATTGTACTGTTTGAATGAGATCCTTCTTTGTTGGCATAATGTTAGGCAGTACCTCTCGCAAGCTGAATGGTGCACACGCAAGTTTCGTTCGGTTTATGGAAGTGAGTCCTTATGCATATCTTGTAGTGGTAACCGTGCACTGCCAAACGGGTCAGTACATGGCGGAGTTTTTGATTGGGTCCATCCAGCCTCTGTCTATCATTGCGTCCGTAGAGTGGAACTCTTCCCTTATTCCTCTCCTCTCTCTTTCCTCCATTAAATTCATGGTCTTTCGGGCTGATTTCAGTTCTAGGAGTACTCTTGAGTCGTCCGAAAGGGAAGTCTATCTCACCACCTCATAGACAGGTATTCAAGGTGAGAACTTGGATAGGCCTAGGGCTGTTTTGTACGTACCGGGCTTTCATATTTTCAATCTTCGATAGGTCTCGTGACGTCCGCTTTAGCCGGATGAGGTCTATAGGTCAAGATCTTTGCATTTAATAAAGCAATTGTTGTTTGTAAGAGCAGTCTTCTGATTTTCTTGATTCCATATATTGTTTTTACTGCAGCTATCGCTCTTTCCTTTATATGCAACCTATACGAGGTGTTCGTGGTTTGTAGTGTAATGTTTAAATACTTGAACGCACTTGCTCCTTCGAATGGGTTGTTCTCGAAATACAGAATAACGTCCTTAGCGAGTTTTCTCTGTTTCGGAAGGTCATTTGTTTAGTACTTTCTTCGTTTACTGTGAAGTTGTATTCAGTTTCCCATTGTTCTAAAGCGTGGAGGTGCCCTGAATGCTGGTAGATGCAAGGGCCATATCATCAACATACATACAGTGAGTCACAATGAAACTCGTACATCAGATAAATATTTCTTTGAGCATTTACCAACAAACCAATATATAATTTTCTACTGTAGTATTCAAAATTAACATAAATACATTTAGTCTACAAAGGAAACTAAAACGTTTTTCTCAAACGTACACAGAAATAGATCACAGTGAAACTCATACAGTCTGTTGTACGACCTTGAAGCTCGAAATAAGACAAACTCAGTATTATGTTGGATATCCCTGGGCTCGTATAACGTATTTTAAATGGGCAGGCATGGATAGTACTGATTTTTCTCAGTATGATGGACTTACTTTCTCCCATTATTCACGTAAAGCAGCTTAAGGTCATCCTTGTTGGAAATCGTATGTTTCCTTATTGCCACTTCTAAGTGATGACACAAGTTCTCTATAACATTTAAATCTTGTGACAGGAGATGTTTCCAGCACCTTTGGACATTTCTACAGGAGCTACATTTTCACTACATGAGCTTTGTGCTTGTACGGTCGTATCTTGATAATACTTGTAATGGTCATGTATTGCAAGATTCTGAGCACTAGCAGGCAGATTGCTTTTCGGTATGTTCAAATATACATTTTTATCCATTATCATGTAAATGAAAGTCAACTGCCCTACACCACTAGCTTCCATATATTGATAGGCTTTAGTTCTTCATTCGGTTTTCTCCAGACAGTAAATTTCCTATCTGGTCCGTAGAGATTGAATGTGCTTTCATCTGCAAATATTACCGGTTTCCAGGAGTCAAAATATTTTCCCATGTGCTCTGTTAGCTCTTCTTCCTATTCAGTTTGTTGACTAATGGTTTTCTCCTACTTATTCTTCCATGCCTATTACTTTTTACTGATAATGACCCTAGTTGTTTCTGGATGGGCTTCCTTTGCTGTATCTTCCTCCGCCATCACGGCAAGTTTTGGAGCACTAATCATTGGGTTCTTCTTAACCACTCGTAGCATCTAACGTACATCTGAGGAATTAAAGAATCTTTTCTGACTTACTTCGCCGTAATTTTCAATCTGGTTGGTACTTTTAGACTATCTATAACACATTGCTGAGTTAAATGACTTCTCTTCACAATTTTGCCCGTTTCTCTTGACAATTTTCCTGTTTTATAATGAAAAATCATCAACTCTCTTCTTTCAAAGACTGGCCTCTCTGACGGCTTATTATTACACAATACGTCCCTTTATTTCGCAACGCTTGACGATAAACTGAACTTGTCTCCTGTGTTTCGTATTGCACTTGACAACCAAACGTACATTGATTATACTTGTCCATCGAGGTCCGTATGAGTTTCCTTGTGACCTCAACCAGCACCATAATACCGGATAATCAAATATACTTGTGTTAATTTATGGCCAAGTTAACTAACAGGTAGTGGTATAATAATACAGGATATACACGTTACATTGCACATAAAAATATGACAAATCTAATCACCCAACAGTCTGTTCATAACGAAACAATTAAATTACGATCGTGTATGTGTTTCAATGTGACTCACTGTACATAGTGAAGTTGACTTCCTTAACAGTTGTATTGTCTTGCTGATGTCCGATGTAGCTACGTTGAAGGGAAAGGGTCTGATGCGGTCTCCTTGTAGTACCCCTTTTGTCTTCGTTAGGTCCGCTGTTGCTGATAAGGAGTCATCAATCGAATACTTGTTTTAAGATTGGATGCCCCTTAATACCTTGTTCGGCGGATGTCCTCTCGTGAGTAGTTCGAGTTTTGATACTGAGTTGGGTTTTCCTTCGAACATATCGACATCTGTTGAGTAGTCGATGAAGACACAATGCAGTGGTTCAACGAATGTAATATGGCCTTGTATAGGGATGGATGTGAAGTGCTCATCTTTTGTGGAGAGGTAAGTAACTTATCAATAATGTTGCTAGAAGTATACAAGAACCGAAAGGACGAGCAAGTGGCTGCGTGGTTTGGGTCATCTTGAATTCGGGAGATAGTGGTTTTTAACCCCACTGTCGGCAACCTTGCAGATGGTTTTCCGTGGTTTCCCATTTCAGCCCAGGCAAATAATGGAGCTGTACCTTAATTAAGGTAGGCTTGTCTATAAAGAAAAATGTACCTTGTAGGCCTATACTGTAGGAGTACATGTATACGACATGCAAACATACCTACGGTACAGTAAGGCAGGGTTCATTTTCCTTTATACGTAACCATAGGAAAATGAACAGGACGAAAATTGTTCTGACATACACATATCCATATGTGACTGGGGGTAACCAGTCTTAAGGAACATAGTGCATAGGAAGAGCATTGTAATATAAGTGGTGTTTGTTCTTTAGCGACGATATGATGTTTGTAGCATGACTGTCGTTCGTTGTTCAGGGGGTGGCTGCACTGTGAATCAAGATTAAAATCTGTTAATGAGCGGGAAGAGGTAAGGATCGCTTGCATTGCACTGAAATTTGATTTCAATCTATGGAATAGCCTAGGTTCGGGGAGTGTCCGAGGACATGTTCGGCTCGCCAGGTGCAGGTCCTTTGAATTGACTCCCGTAGGCGACCCGCGCGTTGTGATGAGGAAGAAATGATGATGAAGACGATACATACACCCAGCCCCCGTGCCAGCGAAATTAACCAATTATGGTTAAAATTCCCGACCCCGCCGTGAATCGAATCCGGGACCCCTGTGACCAAAGGCCAGCACGCTAACCATTTAGCCATGGAGCCGGACATGATGAAGATGAAAACCATATTAACAAAGACTAGGGGACCCGTGCGAGAATCCTGGTGAACTACTGGGGAACTGAGGAATATAGAAATCTATAAGTATTATACAATCTTACTTGCCTCTTAATGTAATCTTTCATTTTTTAACGTTTATGGTATCCACTTGAACGGAAGGAAATGCAAGTGCATTATTATACTGACGAAAGTTCTGGAAGTAATATTTGGTCTTGCTGTAATTTTTTTCTTAACTGATAACTGCAGAATGTCCTAATGACATAAAACAGGCGTCCCAGCGGCCAAAATGTGAAGTGGACAGCAATAATGGCGCGCATTTTCCCATAGCAACAGTATTTGCAAATCGCACACTTCGTACAAATGTTTAACTCATTTTAAAAGATATTGCCGATATTTATGAAATGAGAGTGTAATTAGCCACTGATAATGTCCATTCTCTTTCTTTTGAATTCTCATTTGTCACGATCGGATACTTGTGAGCGCCGCAAAAGGGATTACTGAAATAATACATATGATATGAAGAGAGAAATTTACTACGGTTGATAATCGCGTGCAGGCTAAATGAGAAACATGCAGAAGTATTATTTTACTAATGGCATTAATATTTTATTACTTTATCTGTGCACTTCCCAGGAATAAAAATATGAAGTACTGGCGGGTATAAAATAAATCCAACCGCCGGATTCGATACTGGTGCGATGAAACTAGTAGAAATCAAGAAAGAGAAAAATAGGAGATACAGCCCGTTTACCAAATGATAACGAAATATCACCTTAGCAACCTTGAATATTCGGCGAAAGAAGCACGTTTAACTATATCATTTTTTACTTCTGCTGCAGACTGTGAATCAGCAATGATGTCACCCATACCGTAGCCTCACAGCACTGAAGGTATTAGCATATCGAGATATAATTTATACTTCGTGGCTGCGGTGCCAAAACCGCTAATGAGACAATGCTCTTCCTAACCATTATTTCCTTAAGACTGGTCACATCTCCCAGACACATATGGATATGCAGTCCATCCAAACAATTTTCATTGTGGACATGATAGGGGCTTGTCATTATGTTCCGCAGCATGAATATATTTCACCAGGATTCAAATAGTGACCATATCGAACGGAAAGTTGTCTTATACTGGCTGTGATTTTTTAAGAGTATGTTTTTTTTGCAAGTTGCTTTACGTCGGACCGACACAGATAGGTCTTACGGCTACGATAGGACAGGAAAAGGCTAGAAGTGGGAAGGAAGCGGCCGTGTCGTTATTTAAGGTACAGCCCGAGGATTTGCCTGGTGTGAAAATGGGAAACCACGGAAAACCATCTTCAGGGCTGCCGATAGTGGGGCTCGAACCCACGATCTTCCGAATACTTGATACTGGCCGCACTTAAGCGACTGCATTTAAGAGTATGTGTGTTGTTATGTAAGGACAACTGTTGTTCCCTCTAACACGATCAGTTACCAACTTCCAAATATATAATTAGGCCTACATAGTTGTTGTTATCCTGTCTTTTCTTCTTGCATAGCGAATAGGTTATACGCCTTGTAAAGAACCTGTAAGGACGGATGAGCACGCCCCTGGGTAGAAGGTTAGTTAGTGATGTGATAAGGGATTTATTGTGAAGCTAAAGTGTTGGGTGGGGAAGGCAAGTGATGGCAGACACTACGTACGTCTTGGTCAGGAGTGAAGATCTCTATATGAACATACTTCCTTACCCTAGATCACATTTCGACTACGGGAATTACATGGACTGAAAATTATTGACAATTCTGCAGTTTTGCTATGATCTCTTACTAATCTTATCACTGCAGGACATGTAAGCGATTTTTATACAGCTTTGTACACGCCTTAAGAGATCTCAGACATAAAACAACGAGACTCACACCGTTAGAGAAGACGATTGTAACTTAATACCAAACTGCAGAAGTTCGAAGTTTGAAGTACAGGGCTGGAGGAAAGAGGAAATCCTGGCTGTTCTTGTATTCTCCAAGAAGAAATGTAACGGATATTTCAAAACTTCACTCCGTATCCAAAAGCATGACAAATAGAACAACATTTAACAGGCTCCACAATTTTTAAGTATTTCCTCCAGTCAACCAATAGTTGTATTAAATACGGCTGGACCCACACACAGAACTAAATTCGTCCAAGTTTGAAGTTATGTACATTTTAAACACAGATCTCCATTGCATTTGTAATTTAAGACTGAAGCTATGTACACTTTAAACATAGACTTCCATTGCATTTTCTGACTGTATTTTATCTCAAGTTTTTATATATCACTGCTTTCTGTATACAGAATGAAGCGAAATTCGTGCACTCGGGCGTCGCAGCGCGACTACTCACATGCCAGCAATAAAAAAATGTGTCTCAAAAAAGTTCGTCCTGCGAGTATATCCGGCAGATAAAGGACGTTGAAAAGTGGCAATCTGGCAACTCTGTAACCACATGTAGGGCAACAACCTCTGTCAGCAAGCAATAGTTGTGCTATGCAGTTGGTGCAGTGGATAGAGTTTTGGTTTAGCATGCAGGTCAAGGGGTCGATCCTGGGTTGAGGCATATGTTTTTTATTTCGTAAATGTAGTCCAGGTTGTATGGTATCTGGCATCTTAATCGTTAACAGCGATTGCAGCGGGTCCTCTAGAAACCATTTGCACTTACATACTACGATCGTAGAAATGGACGAACATTCGTTTTTATTGGTCAGCTTTGAAAGACTCGCTTTCCACGTCGTGGGCGTGAATTTATTCGCACCACTTCATCTACTAGATGCGTTACATCGTGTTCAGCGTTACTAAATTTTGTAAATGTAGGTTACATGTGACCTAAGAAACGGTGTCTTACTGTATTACAGTATGTAATGTCCGATGGAAATTAGCAAATAAAAATGTGCCTCAACCCAGGATCGAACCCTCTATTTCCTGCATGCTAACCCAAAACTCCATCCACTGCACCAACTATACAGCACGACTAACAGCTGCTGACAGAGGTAGTTACCCCATATGTGGTTACAGTGTTGCCAGATTGCCACTCTTCAACGTTCTTTTTCTGCAGGATACACTCGCAGGACGATCTTTTGTGAGATACTTCTTTTATTTCTGGCATGTGAGGAGTCGCGCTGCGACTCTCGAGTGCGTGAATTTCGCTTCATCCTTTATATCCTTCTTCTTTATGTTATTTTAGCCGATCATGACCTCTAGGCTAGGTCGACACATCTCCTATGTCGCTTCTTAGACAGACCATTTATCAATTATTGGCAGAAGTGTATTCAACAGGTGGACTTTATACAATTAAATTGTTTTAGTATTTTATCTTAGATATTTACTGTGAAGTCAATACGGAAGCGGAATGAAGTTCATTACTTGTATAATAAACTGCAGAAGTCTATTCAGCTTCCTTCACTCTAAATAAAGAACATTATTAAACACATGTGGTCCGCCTCTGTGGTGTAGTGGTTAGCGTGATTAGCTGCCACCCCCGGAGGCCCGGGTTCGATTCCCGGCTCTGCCACGAAATTTGAAAAGTGGTACGAGGGCTGGAACGGGGTCCACTCAGCCTCGGGAGGTCAACTGAGTAGAGGTGGGTTCGATTCCCACCTCAGCCATCCTGGAAGTGTTTTTCCGTGGTTTCCCACTTCTCCTCCAGGCGAATGCCGGGATGGTACCTAACTTAAGGCCACGGCCGCTTCCTTCCCTCTTCCTTGCCTATCCCTTCCATTCTTCCCATCCCTCCACAAGGCCCCTGTTCAGCATAGCAGGTGAGGCCGCCTGGGCGAGGTACTGGTCATACTCCCCAGTTGTATTCCCCGACCAAGAGTGTGAAGCTCCAGGACACTGCCCTTGAGGCGGTAGAGGTAGGATCCCTCGCTAAGTCCGAGGGAAAAACCGAACCTGGAGGGTAAACAGATGATGATGATGATTAAACATATGTAACGAATAGACAAGGGAGTCTGGTTCCCAGCTAGTGCAGAGCCGTCATCTATATTTTTTCGATAAAGCCTATTTCGCTTTACTATTTCTAATTTCACACCTCACGAGTGATCCGCGCGACAGTTTCATTTCATCGATCTCATCACGAAAGAGAAGTGAACCGAGAACTCTATACTGGATGTACACACTCCTCACACGTAGAAGAAGAAAACATGTTACATGGAAATGACTCTGGAAATGCGTTATATCCATGGTAGAACTCATTTTCTACAACGCCGTGATGGCGGGTTGATGCATGTATAGTGTTAGCGGAGGGCATTTTGAACATTTTGTCCAAGAAGTAGTTTCATGTGGTATGCTGGCACGTTCTGTTCCTGTGTGAATCCCATAGTTAATGCACTATGTAGAGCTGTTCGAAATGAGTTTTCCGGTCCCATGTCGAGGAATGTATCCCGAATGTTTAGCTATACCTTATTGTTACACTCTGTGTAGATATACGCATACGGTAGATCGTTGGCGTTCTGAGCGCATGTTGGTGAGTTGGATCCCGGTTCGGTCCACTGGTATTTGAAGATCCACAAATACGTCGACATCATGCCGGTAGATTTACAGCAATGTAGGTCTAAATGATATCGTGCGGAACAAAATTCCGGCGCAAATGATATTATTATTATTATTATTATTATTATTATTATTATTATTATTATTATTATTATTTCTGCCTTTCCAACGGCCATAGCCGTATTGAAACACCGGATCCCGTGAGATCTCCGAAGTTAATCAACATTGGGCGTGGTCAAGATTTGGATGGGTTGCCACGCGCTGTTGGTGGGGGTAAGGAAATGGAGGAGCGGAAAGGAACTGGCCACCCTACCGCAGGTAAACTCCGGCTCAGGCACATCTCTGCGGGTGTTCGGACCTGCCTTCGGGCAGGATACACCCTTACCTTACCTGTTTTCTTTCTTCGTTTCGGCCAACTAGGGACCACGTCAGGTCAACTGTCTCCTCTTTCGAGCTTTAACTGCCACCCAGTGCTCCTGCATTCTTCTCCGGTCTTGTTCTTACCTCTCTTGGGTCCACGCTTTCCCTGTCTTCAGCTTCGGCTTTTCCTGGAAACCTTTGTGCGTACCTAGGTTTTCCTTAAGCGGAATATGCTCCTGGATATCTTTAGGAGAAATTTCCATTTCTCGTAGATCTTTCTCAACTTCTGTGAACCATGGCCTTTTACTTTTCTGATCTTGAAAGTACGTTAATATCCGTTTAGATATTCTGCCTGGGCTCTGTCGTGTCAAGTGGCTATAAAAGGCAATTCTTCATTCTCGAATCGTGTCACTTTTATTCTCCACGTGCTTGTAGCGCCTTCTGTACTCGTTGTATTCTTTGATGGGACCCAGAATTTTTCCCAAAATATTCCTTTCTTTAGCCCCTAGTTTTTCCATTAGACCTTTCTCGTTGATCGTAAGAGTCTCGCCGCTTACAGAGCCCCAGGTCGAATAACAGTGCAGTTATTATTATTATTATTATTATTATTATTATTATTATTATTATTATTATTATTATATGGTTTAGGACGCCCAGAGGATGAATTTTTCAGTATTCAATGAACAACATGGCAGGCTCTAATATCAGGAGATATCATATTAGGAACCTTCCCGAAATTAGAGTTGACCACATGGATACAGAATACTGCAGCAGGTTTATAAATTAAATATAGGCCTGTAAAAAGGATGTGATATCCGGCGCATTCATTTCGTTAACTTGTGGATAAATGGTTATTGCTGTCACAAAACCGCGAATGTGACAATGCTCTTCCTCTCCATTGTTTCCTTTTAGCCTGGTCACGCCTCCCAGCCATAAAAGGATATTCAGTCCATCAGAACAATTTTCGCTGAGTTCATTTTCCTATGCGTGTGTGTGAAGGAAAATGAACCTTACTGTACCGTACTGTAGGAATATCTGTCAACATGACACATTTACGCACTCCTAAAATTAGGTGCATTTAAGGTTCATTTTTGTTTTAAATTTTAGCATGGGAAAATGAACAAAATAAAAATTAAGGCCCTCTTTTACACTTAACCACAATATTTAAAATAATTTACAGACATATAATTTTTAAAATATAACAAATCTTTTTTAAATAATATAATACTAATAGCAAATATTTTGGGCGTATGCCGTGTCAGGAAAATAAGGTGAAATTATTTACGTTTCACAGAGAACTTTGCTCTGCGTCTTCAGAAGAAAATCTTGACTGTTCAGCAGGAAGACTTCAACAATAATGAAAGTTTGAATTTAGAGGTTTCTAGTAGAACTGTAAGTGGTACGTTCAATCGTCACCAGATGGCTCATTGTACGCGCTACAACGCTAGCATTCGAACTGGACGCTGACGGCAGCATCAGAATCAGTTTGAGAGGGATTTACACAACAGCTGTAATAAGAATAAAAATTCAACAGAAATGGACACACAGAGCATGTCCCTTCCTCCACAAAATGAATAGACTTATTTAAAATCCTTCAGGTAATTGGCATGCCGAATTCATCTTTAAGATAACTGAGGTATGGAATCTCCTCGAAATGGGAATGATCATTGTGAATTATTTACAAGTGTAACAATAATGTTACTGGTTTTGCAATCGTATGAGCGACTCGCCCGCTAATTTGTGAGCGTTTGTAGGGTGTCCGATGCCAGAGAGGCTGAAGAAGTTACAAATTGAGGTTCTCCAGATCGTAGCCAAAGCGTAGGACATCGCAGAAATCCCAAGCAAGGAAGCGCCGTACGTCTTGACGTATGGTGTTACATTACGTTCCAAAGGATCTAAACATAACAGCTAACTCCACCTGTCCTATACACCAACATACCACAGTAATCACCACGTCATATTACCTCAGAACATCAGCTATTCTTCCAGGTCACAGAATTCGGCTGTCCGAGGAATTCGAACGTACTACTTCTATCATTAAAATAGTTACGTATACGGAGTGTGAACTAGAGTCCGACCCGTTCGCTGAATGGTCAGCGTACTGGCGTTCGATTCAGAGGGTCGCAGATTCGATCCCCGGCCGGTTTGGGGATTTTAATCACTTCTTATTAATTCTTCTGGCTCGGGGATTGGGTGTATATGTCCGTCTCAACACTCTCCTCATCATATTCAGACAACATACCACACTAACAACCACAACTGAAAAATGATATAGTGATTACATCCCTCCATATAGGGTTGTCGTCAGGAAGGGCATCCAGCCGTAAAGCAGGACCAAATCCACATGTGCGACGTAGTTCGCACCCGTGAACCCACAGGTGTGGGAAAAAGAGGTAGGAATAGAAGACGGAGTGTGAACTAGAGGTAAGTGTTGTAAGCAGAGTTCGATATTTAGTAATGAATGATGATATACGGTTAGAGGTAATATTATTTATAAAATACGATTACGTTTCTAGTAATCGTAGGTCATCTGCAGTGATGACTACCTCACATAATCTGTAATCACATGAGATTCCCAATTAAATTAATTCTAATTTGGCACCCATTTTAAATTATTGAAGGTCTTACCGTAAGTGCAATAAAAGGTGAAGGAAAGAGATTCAACGTATTTTTTAAATTTTCTTTCTTAATCCATCATTACAATTGATATGAATAGGCTATTTCAATTAAATTCAGATTTGCTTTCTTAATCACTCCCTGGTCACACTTTTGAGCTGATGGCCTCTTCGTAATTGTCATTCCACAGGAGTCGACTCAGCTTTGAGAACGGGTGGAGTTCGATTACCACCACACGTCCCTGGGAGCGTCATACACTGCCATGTTCACCGTAGATATCAATATCAAAGTCGTGCTTCACAGAATTCAGTGACCAATAAAAAGCTTGAAGTGCTTTTTAATATATTTTTGGTGAATATTACAATAATTGCTTAAATGTAATCAAATAATCATTCGTATGGTACAGAATATATAGTGGCAGTGTTATACATTTATTAAGTAGTTTGGATTTGAAATCGCACAGTATCGTTCCAGTAATATTAAAACCAAATAAACTAAATAAAAATAATTCCCTAACTTTGAATAATTTCATTTGGCATTGTCAGTTGTTGAGTTTTGCAGCCGTGCTAGAGGGGTCCTAACATCACCCGCGGGGAGAGAGGGGAAGTCTACCTGCATTTATCAGCGTGACAACACTCGGTTCGGAGGCATCATGTTGGAGTGCGGGCAGAGATACTGTGTATTGCTAGTGAACATTCCGGCTATGTTTGTCGTTTGGGCATTACCACGTAGGCAGCACAGCACCACGGTGTGCTCATGAGCAGCAGTTTGCTTTCCGCATGACCAAAAATCCCAGCATCTAACAGTAGCAACCTCTTCTGCTACTAGAAAGAACCAGAAGATGATAACAATAATGTTATTCTCTTTACGCCCCACTAACTACGTTTTCGGTTTTCGGAGAAGCCGAGGGCCCGAAATTTTATCCCGCAGGAGTTCCCTTAAGTGCCAGTATATCTACCGACACGAGGCTGACGTATCTGAGCACCTTCAGACTGAGCCAGGATAGAACCTCCCAAGTTGGGTTTGGAAGGACGGCGCTCTATCGTCTGAGTTACTCAGCCTGGCTGAACCAGTACAAATACAAGGTCTGGAGTAAACAGAATATATTTCAACAATTTATCATGATCTCATGTGATTCTGAAAAGAACACTTTATCAGAAATTCTAAGGGCACCAAGTTAACGTAATATCACTTCATACTTGGTCCCTCTTCGTATTGTAACGGTTCAAATCCCGTTACAAGATAATATGTATATTATTATTATTATTATTATTATTATTATTATTATTATTATTATTATTATTATTATTATTATTATTATTATGCCCGTATTATTATTATTTTATCTATGAGATTACTATTATTTTGTTATAATTATTATTTATAATTGAGTGTAGGCATATATACGTAAATGTAGATTAACATTAAATACCTGTACAGTGAGAGTTTCGATGTATCAGATGTTTATTTATTTTATTTATTTATTGTCTTGTTTTATATGGCGGGACTCAGGCTATGAAGCCTGCTATCCTGTCCGACCATACATACACCTACATGAAGAGTTAAATATACACTAAATTATCTACAGTTTAATATCTTAAGGTAGCAATTAAATGTTTTAATTAATCTAAAACTTAACTATGATCTAATCCTACTATGTTATAAGAAATCATTATTATTTATTAACCAGGTTTGACAGAGTTTCTTAAAGCGGAGGTGGTTTGACACGCTCCTAATTTCAGCAGGTAGGGAATTCCAAATTCGGCTGGCGGCGACTATAAATGATCTACTGTAGCCAGTTGAGCGGTGAATGGGAATGCTTAGTACTGCGGTGGATGATGATCTGGTAGGAATACTAGAAGGTGATGCTAGGTAATGGAATTGTGTGGCAAGGTATTCAGGTGTGTTAAGGTTCAGTATACGATGTAACAGGGAAAGAGTGTGTAAATTTCGTCGCTCTCTTAAGCGTAGCCATGAAAGCCTAGCAAATGCGGGAGAAATATGGCTAAACCTTGGTATATCTGAAATAAATCGAACGCATGCGTTATGTGCCTTTTGGAGCTTGATGGAAAGTGAGGCATTCAGGTTACTGTATACTACGTCACAGTAGTCGAATATTGGCATTACCATACTTTGGATAAGCAGTTTTCTTAAATTTTGGGGGAGTAAATCTCTGAGTTTTTTAAGGGAATGTAAGGAATAAAACACTCGCTGACATATACCTGTTACATGATCGTTCCAACTAAGGTTTTTATCCATTATCATCCCTAAGTTTTTAACTGTGTCTTTGAATTGTTGAATTGTTGGATGTGACGTTGTTATATTGTGCTATACTGGCGATTCTGCCAAGTCATTGCCACGTCATGGCTACGTCATCGTGAGCTTTTGGCAATGCGCTCAGAGAGTCGGCCGCCCCAGGGGATTTCACCATTACATGCAACGGTTTGAGGCGTTGTGGGAGTATGTCATTGTTATTTCTGGAGATTACGTAGCTGTGTCAACCAACGTCTATAAAAGGTGGGTGCATATTGTAGCGTCAGTCATTATTTAAACGGAAGCAGTACAGTGAAGAAGTCTACGAGATGAAGAGACCTCAGTCGGTCAGTCAACGAGTGTGAACGAGAGATGGAGAAGACTCAGTGAGCCATTAATCATTGGTCATTGAGAGAGTGAGGCCAAAGGTTGGTCCGTCACTTAGTTGAAGACACGGACGCAAGGGCTTACCATGGAGTCAGAGAGGGAAACCACCTGCTATGAGGTAATACCATATTGACTTACAAAGAAGTCAGATGATATGGAGAAGAAGCAGTCACAAGGATGTATCACCAAGTTAGGCGTGACACATCTACAGTAAACACCAGATCAAAGGAATACGTCGTAATTACACTCAAAGTGTTGAAGGTACAGTCAAGTAAATCAGTGAGGAAAATATTTCGTATAAATTGTTAAATGTCCGGTCAAGAAGAATTCAAATTCATGCCTAGTTTCATTCAGTTGCAATGTCATAATTTCATATTCTCATCTGTTTTATCGCAACAAGACTCACTATTTTTTGATATATTATTTAAAGAATATATATTGTTCTATCAAACGAATTCATAGTTTTATTCAATTGACAGTAACATATCTTAATCTCAAAATTAATGGGGAAACCGAACGCCAATCTCCTTTTCCCAGAACTTATATGGTATGTTGTCAAAAGTAAGCTTATTACCCCACACCCTAGAGATAGTCAAGAGTCTCATTCTATTTTTGCTGCACTGAGTGGTAGCTGCCGCCCTTCAAATAACGTATGTGTAAGTAAGCAGGTAACAAGTAAGTGTGAGTACAAAGTCCGACGAGTGTGTATTTTATTTAATGAATATTAATTATCATAATTTTCAAGTTAAATGCAGTTATATAATATTTGTAAAATCAGTCAGCAAGTTAGGAAAGTAACAGTATAAAAATGGATTCATGGTACTTGTAGTCATTCACCTTTGGGGAACAAACATCTGTTTTGAATAAATACAAGATCATAATTCCATTATTTCAAATATTTATGACAATTAATAGGAGACTAGTCCGACACTGTGGTGTAGTGGTTAGTGTGATTAGCTGCCACCCCCGGAGGCACGGGTTCGATTCTCAGCTCTGCCACGAAATTAGAAAAATGGTACGAAGGCTGGAATGGGGTCCAATCAGCCTCGGGAGGTCAAATGAGTAGAGGTGTGTTCGATTCCCACCTCAGCCATCCTGGAAGTGATTTTCCGTGGCTTCCCACTTCTCCACCAGGCAAATTCCGGGAAAGGGAAGGCCGTGGCCTTAATTAAAGTACAGGCTGGTGAGAAAATGGGAAACCACGGAAGACCATCTTCAGGGCTGCCGACAGTGGGGTTCGAGCCTATTACCTCCCGGATACAAGCTCACAGCTGCGCGCCCGAAACCGCTAACTTGCCCGGTAAACGCCAATTTAACACAGGAGTTGCTTAAAGACCAGAAGGCAATGACAACTTCGAATGGCAGCGACATCAGGCGCGATCAAGCCCGTTATCCGTAAAATAGAAGGTCGGCTAACCAGCCGTACCACTAAATTGAGCACTTAAACTAGCTGGCGTAATCTCTATGAGGAACCCTTTTTAATGCGGGTTGAGTACAGTGTGCACTAGTTCAGTCTTCGGGATGCGACAACTTCACCTGCGTTATCAGTTGCACTTAAAGACACGAATTTACTTCACACAAATATCGAAACATTCTGAATCTTCTCCATTATCCTTGCTTACAGCAGCAATAGCATGGTAGGTAGCGTAATGGAAGTGAAACACGATTTGTCCCTTCATTCGGAACGCGCGGCCACCTTTACTACTACATAAACTTGTATAAAGCCTACATAGTTACTTCAGTATGAATGTTTTTCTCTGCAGGAAGAGAGATATAACGCACTGTAATGGTCGATACACTGTCTGAATGGCACAATCGATGCTCTCTATGTTCACAGAACTCGGAATGGGGCTTCATTTTGAAATGTAAAGGCATAAAGGGGTAGTATCAGGACTGATAATTTTTAGGCACGTACGGTATTCAGCTTGCTCCAGCTGCGAAGATCTAACGGCTAATGCAGAAGCCTGATTATCAAGACCCACATTTCGATCCTCGGTGGCAGTAAGCGAACCTCAGTAATACAGTCAATTATGCGCCGACCTGTTCCCAATCTAAAATAGAATAGAATAGAATATTATCTCTCCATTAGTCTTAGATCATCAGAAACTGTGGAGAGCAATGTTGCCAACTTATATTTTCAAGATCCGCTAAATACTACTAGAAAAACCGCTAAAATCCGTCAAGAAATCAGATCTCAAATAATGAGTAATAAAAATTAGCAATAATAATCATAATAATAATAGTAATAAATGTCTGCACTCACGTCATCGGTGAGTTTCACAGGGATTAACACCCTGCCTGCGTGCCGGCGAGCTAAAACTTGTAGGCGTTTTAGTGTCGGGTGCAAACTAGGTGAATCCCCTACCTCAAGGGCCACGCACAAAACAGGCCAGTTCTTTAAACGGCCTTCCTTCGTAGCATAAATATAAGTGCTACTCTTTCACAGTTTCATTATCTGCCGTCATTCGTCAACTAAGAGAAAAGTACCCTTTCCCCACGCATTACCAATGTATGATACCATGATCTCATAATATCGAATCCAAATAACATGTTTTACTCATGTGACTGCTAGCTCCTGATAAGAAATACGGAAAAGCTTGGAGACAGACTGGAGTACAAGTGGTTTAAGAACGTAAAATGGATAAAGCACTAAATTCCGCTATAATAAATCTAGGATTCCGCCAAAAATTCCGCTGTCCGCTAAATGATATATTTCTCCGCTGACAGACTTCTAATTCCGCCAAATTAAGCGGAAAATCCGCTAAGTTGGCAACACTCGTGGAGAGTGAACAATTTCATTGGAACCCAAATTGTTTTTATGTATGCATTCTACATTGTTCGTGTCTATTAATACATTATAAATGATAATTAGACAAAAGGAGTGTTTATGTATCATCATACACTTCATTCATCCCAAGGGAATAACAAAATAAGTCAAAAATTAAAGTCCTCAGGGGAAGCATATTTATGTTTTTAATTAATGAGAAATCACCGATTAAACAAATGTTATATGAAACAGATTTTTTAATAATGGTATTGGTTTGATTCTGTTTCATCTTTCTTTCTTTCTTAACACTTTTACCCTCCAGGGTTGGCTTTTCCCTCAGACTCAGCGAACGATAACACCTCTACCGCCTCCAGGGCAGTGTCCTGGAACGTGAGACATTGGGTCGAGGGATACAACTGGGGAGGATGACCAGAACCTCGCCCAGGAAGCCTCACTTACTATGCTGAACAGGGGCCTTGGCGGGGGATAGAGGATGGAAGGGGATAGACAAGGAAGAGGGAAGGAAGCAGCCGTGACCTTAAGTTAGGTACCATCCCGGCATTTGCCTGGAGGAGAAGTGGGAAACCACGGAAAACCACTTCCAGGATGGCTGAGGTGGGAATCAAACCCACCTCTACTCAGTTGACCTCCCGAGGCTGAGTGGACCCGGTTCCAGCCCTCGTACCACTTTTCAAAATTCGTGACAGAGCCGGGAATCGAACCCGGGCCTCCGCGGGGGGGGGGGGTGGCAGCTAATCGCACTAACCACCACACCACAGATGCGGACTGATTTTGTTTCATACAAAATACACTGACTGACAGAGCAAATGCAACACCAAGAAGGAGTGGTTCGAAAGGGATGAAAGTTGGGGAAAAAACAGAGACGGCACGGACGAATAATTGATGTTTATTTCAAACCGATATGCAGGTTACACAATGCGCACGGCATCGACTCAGTAGGATGTAGGACCACCGCGAGCGGCGATGCACGCAGAAACACGTCGAGGTACAGAGTCAATAAGAGTGCGGATGGTGTCCTGAGGGATGGTTCTCCATTCTCTGTCAACCATTTGCCACAGTTGGTCGTCCGTACGAGGCTGGGGCAGAGTTTGCAAACGGCGTCCAATGAGATCCCACACGTGTTCGATTGGTGAGAGATCCGGAGAGTACGCTGGCCACGGAAGCATCTGTACACCTCGTAGAGCCTGTTAGGAGATACGAGCAGTGTGTGGGCGGGCATTATCCTGCTGAAACAGAGCATTGGGCAGCCCCTGAAGGTACGGGAGTGCCACCGGCCGCAGCACATGCTGCACGTAGCGGTGGGCATTTAACGTGCCTTGAATACGCACTAGAGGTGACGTGGAATCATACGCAATAGCGCCCCAAACCATGATGCCGCGTTGTCTAGCGGTAGGGCGCTCCACAGTTACTGCCGGATTTGACCTTTCTCCACGCCGACGCCACACTCGTCTGCGGTGACTATCACTGACAGAACAGAAGCGTGACTCATCGGAGAACACGACGTTCCGCCATTCCCTCATCCAAGTCGCTCTAGCCCGGCACCATGCCAGGCGTGCACGTCTATGCTGTGGAGTCAATGGTAGTCTTCTGAGCGGACGCCGGGAGTGCAGGCCTCCTTCAACCAATCGACGGGAAATTGTTCTGGTCGATACTGGAACAGCCAGGGTGTCTTGCACATGCTGAAGAATGGCGGTTGACGTGGCGTGCGGGGCTGCTACCGCTTGGCGGCGGATGCGCCGATCCTCGCGTGCTGACGTCACTCGGGCTTCGCCTGGACCCCTCGCACGTGCCACATGTCCCTGCGCCAACCATCTTCGCCACAGGCGCTGCACCGTGGACACATCCCTATGGGTATCGGCTGCGATTTGACGAAGCGACCAACCTGCCCTTCTCAGCCCGATCACCATACCCCTCGTAAAGTCGTCTGTCTGCTGGAAATGCCTCCGTTGACGGCGGCCTGGCATTCTTAGCTATACACGTGTCCTGTGGCACACGACAACACGTTCTACAATGACTGTCGGCTGAGAAATCACGGTACGAAGTGGGCCATTCGCCAACGCCGTGTCCCATTTATCGTTCGCTACGTGCGCAGCACAGCGGCGCATTTCACATCATGAGCATACCTCAGTGACGTCAGTTTACCCTGCAATTGGCATAAAGTTCTGACCACTCCTTCTTGGTGTTGCATTTGCTCTGTCAGTCAGTGTATTAATGAAGTATCTGCTCTGGATCTTGAATGAAGGTGATTTGTCCTAAATTGACAAGCCAATATTTTCTTATGTGACCAGTCAAAACCGAAGTGGTGTAAGTCACATTTGTGCATTGTTAACTAGGAGGATTTTAACAGATTTCTTAACAAAGGCCGCTGTTTAAATTCACTACCGATTGTTCATTTACAAGGTAATAATATCCACGTCCATAATAACAACAGAAAATATACTACACACAAGGAAAACTGACTTATCTGGTTGAAGCCAATCTTATCGAAAATATTCAGAATATTAACAAATAACTAAACTTATCGGGGTCTTACCGGTGACTGTTTTGCATTCTTGAATAATCTGGAAGTATAATTTGGATATTTCTTCAGTACTATGACGAAATGACTTCTCTTGTTAGTGTCAAAGGATAAGGAGCATTGACCTTGGTAGGTTACTGCAAAAAAATAAAAACTGAAAAACATTACTTATCTGGATTTTCCCTGGGACGTGTGACATAATAATAATAATAAATGTCCTCGACGTTAAACAGTGCTCTATATTTGAGGACAAATATAAATATCCTATTCTTTACTGCTTAAAATAGTGCTTATTTCTTACCATTTCCTTTCCTCGGGACATATACTTCTTTCAATAATAATAATAATAATAATAATAATAATAATAATAATAATAATAATAATAATAATAATAATAATATCCACTCCTCTGGGGTAATGATTAATGACTGAAAAGTGAAATGAAATTATATAGGAGAGTATTATTGGAATGACAGGTGACAGAGGGAAACCGGAGTACCCGGAGAAAATCCTGTCCAGCCTTCGCTTTGCCCAGCACAATTTCTCACATGGAGTGGCCGAGATTTGAACCACGAAACACAGCGATGAGAGGCCGGCGCGCTGCCCCTCAGCCATGGAGGCTCAAGGCTTTTTTTCCGACTTTCAATATAGAGCCATTTTTTAAGTATTTTTATTCCTGTGTGAAATACTAACTTTCTATTTAAGTTTTAGAATTAACTTCCAGATATTTAACTGTAACATTCTGTCTCCCTACAGTCTCTTAATAAAAGTTTCCCTTTCATTCTCGTTACTTTCTCTTTTTCACTTTTCTTCTTATAAACAGAGTAGCCGCTGTACTTCTTAAATTCTCTACTTGTTTCTCTGTCTTCGTTTATTGCCATTTATGTGTAGATTTCAAAGAATTCTAGTAATGTTTGTTTCGTTGTATACTTTGCATTATGGAAACTTGTTTTCGAATATCTGAGGGACAGGCCTATCTTCTGGTACCTTCTTACTCAGAATCATTTCATTATTCTGAATCTCTGACCAGGCTGAGTTGCTCAGCCAATATATATCAATATATATCAATTAATTGACCTCATGAGCCCAAAATGGCCGTATCGAACCCACCTGAGTCGGATGGTAATGTGGTACATGGACCAAGCGGGTTGGCTACGCGGTGTAGTCACGTAACTGTGAGAGATGGTGGCTTCGACTTCCACCGTTGACAGCCCTGAACATATTTTATCATAGTTTCACATTTTCACATCAGGCTAATGCTGGGACCGTACCGTTATTAAGGCCAAGGCCACTACTTCCCTATACCTATTCCTCTCCAATCCCTGCGTTGCCAGAACTTCCGATGTGTTAGTTCGACATTAAAACACTAGAAAAATAAAAATGTGACTTTTATTCATTCAGTATCTGAACCCAATCCTAGGTATGTTCTGTCAGATTTCTTCGTCTCAAGTGAATGCAGTCGTCTAGATTAGCACTGCCTTCCCAGTTTTACACAGCATCTTGCAGCGAAAGTCGAATTAGTATTATTACATGAATAGACCACCTTAATCTGAGGTTTGAATTCCACAAAATCGGTACCATTAAGCAACTGTGCCGGCCCTGTGGTGTACGCGTAGCGTGCCTGCCTCTTACCAGGAGGCCCCGGGTTCGATTCCCGGCCAGGTCATGGATTTTCACCTGCATCTAAGGGCTGGTTCATGGTCCACACAGCCTACGTGATTATATTTGAGTAGCTATCTGACGGTGAGATAGCGGAACCGGTCTAGAAAACCAAGAGTAACGGCCGAGAGGATCATTCCTTCTGACCACATGACCCGTCGTAATCTCTAGGCCTTCGGGATGAGCAGCGGTCGCTTGGTAGGCCATGGCCCTTTGGGGCTGTTGCGCCATGGGGGTTTGGTTTCTTTGATATTAAACAACTGACTTAGTTCAATGTTCGTAACACCTACTTCCTTCAATCACTGAGGAAGGTAGAGATGTTTCTCAAATCTTAAAGTCACTGAAGTCTTACTATAACCGAGTAAGCCTCTTACAAGGGACACTACTGAGAGTGTGCACTCCAATTCTGATGGAAACTGGGTCATTGAAAATGCATCAAAAATTATGAATAATGATAGTAATTTTGTCGGCAATTTATCATCACTGCTCAATAGTGAAAATATAGAATGTATACTGTAAATCAATAAATATTAGAAAATAATATAATTAACGGATGAAGCTACGTAACGTTGACAATAATGATAATATAAATATGAGAGAAATATAATAATTACGGGCACCCATCGCCGGTGAAAATTTCACATTCATACATTTGGTTTCAACTTCAGGTACACTAAAGGGTGTCACTGTGGTTGAAGCTGTCTTGTAAGCATCGTTAATTGAATTTATTTCAATCATTAATACCTTCGCCTCTTAGACGATGGACACGTTATTAATCTTTGAAGTCTAGATCACTATACTGTTGTCAGTTATGCCTGTAAATAATAACAAATTTGAAACAGTACTTTTTTGTAAGACTAACTGCATGATACTAATCAATCAAAGAATATTCAGTGACGAGTTACACTAGGATTTCAAATATTTTTACTCATTTATGCGTTGATAATTACGAGACAATATAGATGTCATCGTTGACCTGTACAACGATTATCGCCGACAATATGTGTATTATTGTTCATCATTTGAGAAGCGTTTACAGAGATATTAATTTCAACAAAGTTGGAGTCTAAATTTAGTTTAGTAAGAGTAATTAAATATATATTGTATATACACCGGGTAATCCGCCCGCTCCTTGCGATCTAGCTTCACGCAACCCTCTGCGTTTACAACAATTTGTGGAAAATACCGTGGTAATATAATGAGATATGCGGTTATGGGCTACAGGAATCGTGAAACCTCTATTAATTCATTATGGGTACCCAATGAACACGTAAAACGAGCACAGTTAAGAATAAAACGTACCTTTGAACAGGAGGCACACACACAGGCCTGGAACAGGTATTGTATAGGCTGGAAACTCTCCGCTCACGTAGTGGCGGTACGGTTGGAGATCGTAGTGGCCAGGAGTCAAGGGTACGGAGGTTCCTATCCCAGGCAAGTTGTGTTTGTTTACCGCTAATTGCCTGGGATGTGACAAGATTACATGCTGAAGAGTCTACCCAGACTGATTTGTTTATGTCGAACAGAAAGGGCCGTTGGTA
Organism: Anabrus simplex; assembly: GCF_040414725.1. Taxonomy (NCBI): domain Eukaryota; kingdom Metazoa; phylum Arthropoda; class Insecta; order Orthoptera; family Tettigoniidae; genus Anabrus; species Anabrus simplex. Next base: position 1,125,820,234 of record NC_090266.1, on the reverse strand, counting down.
TCGTGGCAGGGGGTATGAAAACGAGTTGGACGAGGATGAGGAGGTGATTATCTGTGGCTAGGAACGGCCAACAGCATTCCAGTTAGCTACGCTGCACATGTTCCAAACCACATAGGTCACATGTAGGGCGAAGTGTGACCCATTGAAACGATAACAACATGTGATGGCAGACAGGTGTGTAACCCCGCGAACTCCCCTTCTCCAGGCAAGTCACAACACAACACAAAGCTTAGTCACTTGCCCCTAATGTATTGCAGGGACGTATACAGGGTGAAGCGTAATTCGCGCACTCGGGCGTCGCAGCGCGACTCCTCACATGCCAGCAATAAAAAATTGTCTCTCAGAAAACTTCGTCCTGCGAGTATATCCGGCAGAAAAGGACGTTGAAATGTGGCAATCTGGCAACACTGTAACCACATGTAGAGTAACTACCTCTGTCAGCACATATTAGTCGTGCTGTACAGTGAGTGCAATGGGTAGAGTTTTTGGTTGGCATGCAGGAGGTCGATGGTTCGATCCTGGGTTGAGGCGCATTTTTTATTTGCAAATTTCCATCTGACATTACCTACTGTAATACAGTAATACACCGTTTCTGAGGTCATATGTATCCTACATTTACAACAACATAATAATAGTAATAATAATAATAATAATACATTGAGATACGTACTTAACAGCATGCGGTTACCAGACGCAATGTTGAAAGGCAGAATTATTGGGACCATGGTGATAACACATACAAATTGTAACCGAGTTTGGACATTATTCGCAGAGCACGTTGCTAGGCCTACTGGTAACGTAAGGCCCTAACGAAATGTAATGGACCTGAACGAGGCAAGAATAACAGTTGGTACTAATCTATGGGATCATTGGAGGAGGGTACAAAGAAAACAGGTTTCACATCTAGTAGATGAAGTGGTGCGAATAAATTCACGCCCACGACGTGGAAAGGGCGCCTTTCAAAGCTGACCAATGAAAACGATTGTTCATCCATTTCTAGGATCGTAGTATGTAAGTGCAAATGGTTTCTAGAGGACCCACTGCAATCGCTGTTGACGATTAAGATGCCAGGTTCCATACCACCTGGACCACATTTACGAAAAAAAACATACGCCTCAAACCAGGATTGAACACTCGACCTCCTGCATGCTAACCCAAAACTCTATCCACTGCACCAACTGTACAGTACGACTAACTTCTGCTGACAGAGGTAGATACCCTACATGTGGTTACAGTGTTGCCAGATTGTTACTTTTCAACGTCGTTTTTCTGCCGGATATACTCGCAAGACGAAATTTTGTATGATACATTTTTTTATTGCTGGCATGTGAGGAGTCGCGCTGCGACGCCCGAGTGCGCGAATTACGCTTCACCCTGTATATGAATACGTTACTTATCTACGGAGAAGCTAGACAGAATGCGTACCAGCCACAATGCCTTTCTCACGATCGCTATGCGGATAGATGAAAATTGACAGGCATGATATTTCGGAATATGGAAATACGTATGCGAACAACTGTGCTCCTGGGAACGGCACGGCCGGTTCGAGATCATTCCGTGAAGTCTGTTCGCAGTGAAGAGGTTGTGTTGGACGCTATCCGGCATAACCCTCACACTAGCACACGTGCCGTTGTACGGGAGACGGACATCAGCCGGACTGTTGTTATGTGGATATTGCATACCCATCGGTTTCACACGTACCATATGCACTTACACCAGGAGCTCCGCAGTCATGATTTCTAAGCCCGTGTGGCGTTCTATCATGGACCCTACAGTATATGGTGATCCTGCCTTTTTAGCGACAATCTCATTTAAGGATGATACGCGGTTCCACAACAGTATGCACAACTGGAATGCAGAAAATCCCCACTGAGTACGACAGGAAGTTTTTCAGGTACAGTGGGGCGTAAACGTACGGTATAGCATTATGAGTAAACACCTCAATCCCCATTTCTGTGAGAGCCATCTTATGGGAGGACGCTATTTGCAGTTGTTGGAACATATGCCATTCCTTGATGACTGCAGGATGTGGTTTAAAAATGGCGCAGATCCAGAGCACGTGGCGGTGGTCATCCGGACAATCTCCATGCGGCTTATCCTGATAAGTGTATATGAAGTGGCTGACCTATGCTCTGGTCCACCCGATCGGCAAACTTCTTCCTTTGGGGCTATGCACAGGAGCCCGCCTATCTTGGTCACCTTAGACAACTCATCACCGTGGCACGCCGATCCATTTCACCGGATATGATGTAACGTGCCTGACGGTCTCTACAACATCGTGCGCAACTCTGTATCGATGACGGAGGTCGTCAGTTCGAGCAGGGGCTGCGTTAAACGACGTAGGTTACTGAAATCCTGTCACATGTTTCCTAGCCTCGTCCAACCAAGCTCCATAACCTATGCCAAGATACCAACGGTCCTTTCAAGGCCACACAAACAAGTCAGTCTGTGAGAACTATTGAGTATGCGACCTTGTCACATCCCAGGAAAATGGCAGTAAAAAAGAATCATTATTTGCGTGGGAGTTTTACTTTCCTGCCAATAGTTTCAGGATAAGTAAAACTACCACCGGGCGAGTTGGCCGTGCGGCTGCGAGCTTGCATCCGGGAGATAATGGGTTCAAATCCCACTATCGGCAGATCTGAAGACGGTATTCCTTGGTTTCCCATTTTCATACCAGGCAAATATACCTTAATTAAGCCCACGGCCGCTTCTTTACAACTCCTAGGTCTTCCCTATCCCCTCCTCGCCATAAAAGCTGCCTGTGTCGGTGCGACGTAAAGCCCCTAGCAAAAAATATTTAAAACTACTATTCCCATCTGGACACTGTTACTCCCTGGTATTAGCGAGAGCAAGATAGTGAAGCACGAAGATCGGATAAAATGTGAGAGATGTTGTTTCTCGTGTCCTTTCAACATACATTATTTCAATTCACGGTTCTTCTTACGTCTGACTGACTTTCATACTGCAAAACGCTCCACTTCTTTCCTGGTGTATTCTCAATATTGGAAGGATGGATGTATCTGTGCATGAAGCTTGTAAGTATAACAGCCGTGTATTCCTACGCTATTTTTTTACGAGGTTACGAGTCAGTGATAACTCCCAGAACTTTATGTAAAACACTGTCTCGTACTTCTTTATAGGATTTGGTACAGGCAATTGAAAAAGTACGCAGCCAGTTCCGGTGGTAAAGACTTCGTTTGTAACACGACCCAACAATGGGACAATGGAAGTAAAAATAATATTGAAAACTTTGAAACCAAAAGGGAAGCACGGTAACTTTACGTAACAGCACGGACGTCAGCAGACACCTTTTATGAGAGGGGAGGGGGTGGGGGAGGGACGTAGCATAAAATGTATAAAGAATTCCTAAAAATATTATTTTTGAAATGTGAAAAACTTTGTCACTTCTCTGGTGTTAAGGCCCAAACGTGCGGTAGAAGCATCGCGGATATGAAGGGAAAGCAATGTAATATAAAATGCATATAGCGCGTGATATTCAAACGGGAATACATTTTATTTTCTATTCTTGTTCTTCATTTTTGATGATGATGATGCTTGTTGTTTAAAGGTGCCTAACATCTAACGTCATCTGCCCCTTCTCGATTTTCAGGGGAAGGGGAGTTGCCCATCTTGCTGCCCCATTCCAGACGCCCAGGCGTGACAGATGATACGTTGGTCACGTTACGGGGATCTCCAGTTTTGAATGGAATTCGAGCCATCGCGACTTGACTCTTCATTTCACAAATCCCACATCCACGGATTTCGAACCGTGGTAGCTCTGGTGAGGAGCCAGTAACCATGTCACTCGACTCCATGCCCTTACCGTTAAACTACCATGATATAGCATGAGATATGTGAGTGTATTAAATGATCTGAACAGTTTAAATATAATATTGCTCTGCGGGATAAAGTCTACTGCGGTACACAAACATTTCCTATTCATCACAGACAACGTTCCATGGATGAGAAATTGACTTCCTTGAGGCACAGATAACTGAAGTCTCTGTATGATACTAGTTTACAGTGGTTCTTGATAAAAAATGTTCATCATTTACGAATACAACTTCAAGAATTATGCACTTGACTGTCTTGTTAAAACTATGCTTACCAGCTATTAGTAACTGACAGGCCCGCTGTAAGACTGAATGTGTAACAATGCGACTAACTAGTGTTCCTATATTTCATGAAACACATAAATGAAAATATAAACCTACAACCTGTTTCCAAACAGTGACCAGGTCAGGGATGGAAGGAATGAAGCCCCAATCTTACGGCGAAGATAGGAATTGTGCCGGCTGCCGAAGCCTGTCGCACTTCTCTGGGGCAATGATTAATGACTGAGAGGTGAAAAGAAAAACCTATCCCTCCTCCGATTAGTCCAGCACAAATCTCACATGGAGTGACCGGGATTTGAACCACGGAACCCAGCGGTAAGAGGCCGACGCGCTGCCACCTGAGCCACAGAGGCTTGTATGAAACATAGAATTACATTAAATTCAATTTCGGAATTCTCTTGTACTTTGAGAGTGGCCATCTGAAGTATCTAATTGCATACGGGAGATAGTGGGTTCGAGTCCCACCATCGGCAGCCCTGAAAATTATTTTACATGGTAACCCCTTACCACACCAGACAAATGCTGGGGCTATACCTTAATTAAGCCAACGGCCGTTACCTTCCTAATACTAGCCTTTCCACATCCTTCCGTCGCCGAAAACTTTCCATGTGTTAGTGCGACATTAAACAAGAAGGAAGAAAAGACTCTCATTTTAGCGCACACGTATTTCATAAGAGTGCAACTGGCACACAGCGCAAAATGTTTCGACATTGAATCCGTTGAGAAAATAAAAGAATGCTCGGGGTGTGTGTGAATAAAGGCGAATAGAGACGTTTCCGACAGCCTGAAAACTGTATTATTCTAAACCATGGATGGACCTCAACTCGTTCTCGCCTCTGGGACAGCTTAGTTGTACCGTCACCCTTTCGCATCATAAACCTGAACTACAGTGCGAGCTTCAATCGAGTTGCCAGTTATCCCCAGTGTGGTGTCTGGGCGAGTGAATGATGCAATAGCCACCTGACTTACATAGCTCGCCCGGTGATGTTATGATATGAGCTAGTCCACGATAAGCTTCCGTACAGCGTACGGCTTTATTACTTCTCATACAGCAGTAATTCGTGAGTTTAGTGCGCTTCGTGGCTTCTGAATATATATGTACCGAGAGCCGTACTTTCGTGTGCTGTAGATTACAAAATGCAATTCGCACCAAAATCTTGAAGATTTATCGGGTTGAAATCCAGAGCGTGAAATGGAATTTCACGACACATTATAACGCTTGTCCACAGTATTTGGAAGAGCATTTTTAACACTTACTGAGTGGGGCAGTTTTTCCTTCTTTTTCTGTTCTGCAATTTGATTATCCATTCATCGAAGTTGATGGGTTTTCTAGGGTTGTACAGTAACTGTGCAACGGCGAATGATCTCATGTATACCGACACGCGGCATGAGAAAAAAGGGCGATTTTTGCGAGACTCGCCATGTATATCATTTTTCCTTGCAAACCCTCCAAAATAAAAACGAGGGCAATGCCTTTAATAAGTACGAGGACAGATCGTAAAATAACGTAGAGCATTTCTTTCTCACTAAAGAACTATTAGAGTACGGACGTCCAAAGCTGGCAGATAAGGAATTAAGTTCGTGTGCTACAGACATCATTGGTTCGATTGGATGCTGCCGTAACGGTGCGAGAAGTAACTAGTGAACCAAAATAGTCCTTATGCAGGCATCGTCTCCGTATGTTGAGCAGCCGGAGTAGTGAAATGCTGAAGGAGTGTGTTTCTGGTTGCCTGGATCACAGCAACATTTCCGGATGGTACAGATTCTTTGAAGAGCGCCTTTGCCGATGAACCAAGCTCCGGCCGATCTGTGGCTGTTTCAAAACCATACAGCGTCAAATGCATTGAGGCGGATATTCGAAATGATGGCCAGGCTACTAATGTAATTTTTGGCACAATTCAACACCATTACCTCACGAGGTACAATGCAGCGCATGATACATAGGGTTTTCGTAACGTCAGTACAAGCTGAGTGCCTAAGGCCCTTTCAGAAGGGCCGGAGACTCATACATTACGCTGACGAGGTATGGTGACAGCTATGAATCCTGGGTGTACCAGTTCACGCCCGAAACAAACGCAGGCCAGCTTAGTGTGGAAACATTCCATCTCCTCACTAAAGAAGAAATTGGATGATATCACCCAATCGACGAAAAGCGTGACAATCCTCGTCTCCACGTTACGGCTTCTTGTCGAGAACAAATATACTGAGGCTAGTGTTAAGGTCGGTAATTTTTGGGAGGGTATTGTACGGCGCAGAAGTTTGGGGGCTGGATGAGAAAAGAGAGGAACTAAGAAGGATTGTTAGTAGTTTTGCTAAGTTAGTAATGGGCTTACCGAGGTGCACAGCAAATGCAGGGGCGGAATTAATGTGTGGGGAGGATTTGGAATCAGAGGGTGTGAAGAGAATAGTTAGATACTGGATGAATTTAAAAAGACAGGAAGGTGGGAGGGTATTACAGGCAGCGTTTGAACAGCAATGTAGGAGCATGTATAGGAGTGGATGGCTAGAAAAAATAAAGGGATATTTGGAGAGGATAGGATTAGGACACCTGTGAGGGGAGGTCTGGTCGAAGACAGAAGTGAGAGGGATGAAGATACTTGAAAGGAGAATTAGAGATATGCATAGGCAGAAATTATTGGGGGAAAGCAGACTGAGAAACTCGCTGAATGTTTTGACGAAAATAGAGGAGATAGCAGGGTTGAATATTAGATACGTTGATAGGTCAAAACGGTATGGGATGATGTGGTGGCTGTTAGGATGCAAAGGAATACAGGGTGGCTGCAGGGGGGGATAAGACAAGGTGTATACTTTGTGGAGCCGTGAATGATGAATTTCATTTGCTAAGAGACTGTGAGGAAACGAGGGAGATAAGGTATGGATTATTGAGTGCTGAGCATCGGAAAATTTTGGGGAGAGGGGATGAGAAAGCAATCTTGAGATGGATTATTAAACAGTGGGAAAAAGGGGGTTAATTGAACAGGTATTTACGTGCGGTAAAAGAGGCCTGCGGGAGTAAAATGAAGGAGGGTGAGTTAGAGGGTGGACAAGGGGGTAGGGGGGTGGAATAGTTATGTATATAAGGGAAGGGGATAGTATGATAAAATTCTAATGGGCTAGAGAATATGGGAGTAGAGTACTTAGTTAAGTATGTGGAGTTGGGTAATGATATGGGATTGCATGAAGGCAAGGTCTTTCTGTTTGTGTTAGAGTTGGTTGGAATGCAAGTGCTGAAATGCTGAGTGTTGTTGTTTGGAGTATTGATTAGGTGTAGGTCAGGAACAATAATGTGACGCAAGTGCAGAGCGCAATAAGGACATTTGATGAGCATGTTTGAACATTGAGTAAGTGACTGCTACAGCCAATGACTGCTAGGAATAATACTACCATATTTATATTATTATTCTTCTTATCATTATCTTTATAATTATTTCTCTCTGGATTCTGGGGTTTTAATTCAACGGAATGAGGGGCATGGCACGAGGTTCTGAGGATGACTGATACGTTTCCGGAGAATCCAACAAACCTCATGGCATGCCCAGGGGATATATGAGTTGTCCATTATTATTATTATTATTATTATTATTATTATTCTCTATTATTTATTTTACTTTGTATGTGAACATGTATAGGGGCGAAGTCGCCTGTTATGTTCAATAAATGTTCTAGATATAAACGATAATAAGCATTTTTCTATGAATCAACAACCACCACCGCACTGATTGTGAGTTCGTGCCACCAAATATCGGTTCGTTTCGATCGCCGTGATGTTTGCTGACATTGCAGGTGCAGTGGTTCGGGATTTGCTCATACATTTTCTAAACTAAAGAATAGGCCAACTAATTTCCTTGGATTCAGACATGTATGACTACAAATCAGCAAATAAATCACAGGAGACATGGAAAAGATTCTACTGAATCGAGCATGTTTTTCGTTTTACAGGTGACAAGGGCTCTCAGCAAGTTCTGAGTGACAGAAAACAGTATTAAAGTTTCGCAATTGATGGAGATTTCCTTATATTTCTTTATAAGGACAATTTTCCAAGACATGATCGAAATGCTAGGATATGCTTTTAATTTCACATATCTGGTTGCATTGAAAGGGAAGGTGGAGTTCATATTTGCAAAATCTTCCTTACAAGCCATCCTTACAATGAGACATTTTTGAAAATAAACATGTCATAATCATCATCATCATCATCATCATCATCTCGCGGAAAGAAACGTCAGTAAAATAACTAATTTAAGTTCACTAGATATTAGATGTGTCAAAATGAGAATTACTTTTCTATTTAACTCTTCTTAGTTTTTTACCACCTACTGTAATTTGTGGACAGCTGACTCACCCATTCTTGCATTTGTATTGTAGTACTATGTCGACTGGCTTGGACACTGAAGTGTTGAATTCTTTGCTCTGACAAATCCGTACCTGATGACTGTGGTAATTAACATGCCGAATGTAATGAACTATCGTTCCCTCACCCGGTGCTCTAAAGCGGAGAGAATTTCAATACTACTAACGTGTTTCCTTTTCTTTGATAAACAGCTAGTCATTAAGTATTCACAATGATGAAATGGACTTCCAAGACAGCTGATGCCTTTCATATGCTACATGAATGCGATGTCTGAATTATTTAGCCCAGGGTTTCGTGAAGGCGGCAGCTTACAAAGAGGCAATCAATATGGTTACCCCCTTCTCTTGTCTCTCACTTTCACCGTCTCCTTTGCTCTTATCAGTCTGTATAACACTTCCCTGCCTCCCTTCTCCGCCTGTCGGATCTGCAAGGTAGGTTACTACAGCACAGGATCCATTATCGTTAGGTTCTGAACTCGGGTTTGAAGTATGAAACATGACACCTTCTTCCTATATCATTATCTTCAATGCCTCCGGAGAGCGAGAGATATAAGGAGTTACATTACCTACTAACGTTGATGATTATCATTGTTCGCAACGTGTAATGTATATAGGTATTATTTACTTGACTTAAGACAACTGATGGTAGATACTACACAAACAAGTATCTCATTCACCACGTTTACTGTATTTATTTATTTATTTATTTATTTTACATTAAAAAGCCCTATTTTTCATCTCTACAAACACAACTGTCATTACTACCAAATCTCAATTTATATAAATAAAGTTAAAATTTTCCGTGACCCGAAAGATACCGAGCGCTGGTGAAATTTGGTTTCAATAAACTGCACTCCAAACGGTCCTTTGCCGTGGGAAAAAAGATTGTTCTTGTAACTTCGCCCTTGTTTACTGTATATAGCAAAGCAAAAGTTAAGGTTTGTCCCTTATCTAAACGTAGACGTTAGCGTCCCCAGCTAGGTTTCACTGGTGAGACGTTCACTTACAGTGGGATGGCCAGTCCCTTTGCGCTTCACGTCGTCTACCAGTCATGCGCTAGCTATATCAAATGTTGCTTAAATTCAGAAAACGAAGCTTCAACATGGATATGGGGATCACACTATATGCCACTAATACTTATACAATTAGCAAACAAACTGGGCGAGTTGGCCGTGCGGTTAGAGTTACGCAGCTGTGAGCTTGCATCCGGGAGATAGCGGGTTCGAATCCCACTGTCCGTAACCCTGAAAAAGATTTTCCGTGGTTTCCCATTTTCACACCAGACAAATGCTGGGGCTGTACCTTAATTAAGGCCACGGTCGCTTCCTTCCCACTCCTACTACTTCCCCATCCCATCCTCGCCTTAAGATCGTGTCGGTGCGACGTAAAGCAAATTGTAAAAAAAAAGAATAGTGAATTGACTTTATCATTTCATTACCTATCTTGATTTCTATATTTACGCCTAGGAGTGGAAAGGAAACGTCCGTGGCCTTAATTAAGACACAGCCCCAGTATCTGTCTGGTGTGAAAATTAGAAACCACGGAAAACCATCTTCAGGGCTGCTGACGGTGGGGTTCGAACACAATATCTCCCGTATGCAGGCTCACAGCTGCCCGGCACAAACCGCACGGTCAACTCGCATGGTAATTCACTATTCTTAAACATAGATCTGCTTTAGTAATAATATGGACTGAATGTATAATTATACTATTTTCATGCTAACGACCCAGCCCACAGATTATGTACTATCTACAATAGTTCACTTCGTTAGTCTGCAGTTCACCAATTAGAAACTTCGTGATAGACATCATGGTCTCTGAAAAAATCGTGAAAGTAAGTCGAAATTCTTTCGAAATCTATAATATCGCACAATACTCTTAATAATTAAAATGAGGCGTATTACGCAACTTTCTAAGCTGTTGTATTAGTTCGTAATCTTTTGAATCGGAGGATGGTTGCCCAGTTGTATTTTCACTTAAAACAATTATCATCACCACCACCACCTGAATAGCTCACTAGTAGGAACGCATGAAGCTACATTTTGACCTAAGTTAATTCTGTGTGAGTCACAAGGTAAAAATGCTAAATTTCTTGACAAAAATAGACGAGTTGCCTTATTTTATGTGTATTCTCTATACACGCAAAATCTCGACTTCCTTTCTAAACCTCGTAAAACCTTGACTCGTTCGGGTTTCTAAGTGAATGCACTCATCTGACAGCCCAGGATTTCTCCTGTCGTTCTGTGCTTTTAAGTGGCCAATTATCTACAAAGGAAACACGCGCTCATTCAGAGTCTATTCACGAGAAAATATTTAGGACATGCCTTCAATATATTCCACATCAGTATGTCAAGTTTTACGCCACAATGATGCACGAGTGCACTCATTCTAACGCTGTGGAGGTAGAGAGGTAGAAAATATCTATATATAAAATAACTTGTCCTGACTGACTGACTGACTGACTGACTGACTGACTGACTGACTGACTGATTCATCATCGCCGAGCCAAAACTACTGGACAGAAAGAAATTAAATTTTGGGGATACATTCGTATTGATATGTAGGTGCTCGCTAAGGGAGGATATTTGGATATTCCGTCGCTAAGGAGTCAAAATGGTGATGAAATTTTAAAATGAGTGTATCTATATCTCAAAACTTCAAAAGTTTGCAGATGTAAAAATTGGTATTTTGAATCTTCTTTGAAAATAAAGAAACATGTATTTTTTTGTTTTCGGAAAATCCCAGTAGGAGGGGTGAAAAGGGATAAAAGTGTTTGAATACCTTTAATGAGGATACTTATATCCCAAAAACTGAAGATATTACAGACCTGAAAATTCTTATTTGTAATCTCCTTTAAAGATAAAGGAACACGTATTTTTTTGTTTTTGGAAAATTAAATTAATAGGAGGGTGAAAAGGGGGGTGAATTTTTAAAATGATTGTATCTATATCTCAAAACTTCAAAAGTTTACAAATGTAAAAATAGGTACTTAGAATCTCCTTTAAAAATAAAGAAACATATATTTTTTGTTTTCGGAAAATCCCAATAGGAGGGGTGAATAGGGGTAAAAGTGTTTGAATACCTTTAATGAGGATACTTATATCTCAAAAACTGAAGATATTACAGACCTGAAAGAATTGGTATTTAGAATCTCTTTTAAAAATAATGAAACACGTATTTTTGTTTTTTCAAAAATACAATTAATGGGAGGGATGAAAAGGGGTGAATTTTAAATTGATTGTATCTATATCTCAAAACTTTAAGGGTTTACAGATTTAAATATTGGCATTTACAATCTCCTCTAAAAATAAAGAAACACGTACCGGTATTTTTGTTTTCGAAAAATCACAACAGGAAGGGTGAAAAGGGGTGAAAATGGGTAGAATGCATTTTGTGAGGATACTTATATCTCAGAAACTGAAGATATTACAGATCTGAAAACTGGTAATTGGGATCTCCTATAAAAATAAAGGAACGTTTTTGTTTTGTTTTTGGAAAATCCAATTAATGGGAGGATAAAAAGGGGGCGAATATTTTAAATGAGTGTATCTATAACTCAAAACTTTTAAAGTTTACAGATGTAAAAATTGGTATTTAGAATCCCCTTTAAAAATAAACACACATATTTTTTATCTTCGGAAAACCCAAATAGGAGGGGAAAATAGGGGTTGAATGCCTGAAATGAGGATACTTATATTTCATAAACAGAAGATATTACAGACCGGAAAATTGGTATTTGGGATCTTCTTTGAAAATAAAGAAACAAGTCGTTTTTGTTTTTGGAAAATCCACTTAATGGGGGTTAAACAGGAGTCCAATTTCGGGTGAAAAGCTCCAGTACATCTCAGAAACGTAAAATTTTACAGGCGTAAAAATTGGTGTTTGGAATCTCCTGTAAAAGTAAAGAAACGTGGGTGATTTGTTTTTGGAAACTCCTCTTAACGGCAGTGGGATGAAAAATGAGTTGAGACCAATTGATTTTACTGTTCATAATGTACTTATTTCGATCATAAACTGATCATTTTTTATCCTTCCTGGGTTCGTTTTCAAGAACCCTTTTCCTTTGTAGAACAGAAAGATTACAGTAGATTCTCGTGGCATATAAATAAAAATTTGAACACATTTGAAATAAACGGTAGTAATGAATTGGCCGTGCAATTGTTCACCTCTATAACAATGTCAATAATGCACGGAAGTATATCATTCGTGTCGGCCAGAATTCTCACGCACTTGCCTACGCGCGACGATCGTGCCTGTCACATTGTCAGCAATGACAATGACAGCAGATGTAATTTACCGCAAATTAGCGGTCTTGAATCCTGCTGTGGGGTTCAGAACAATAACAATAATACTAACAATAATAACAATGATAATAATAATACTAATAATAATAATAAAGATGGTTCATGGTGTGGGTTACTGTAGTCACGTCCTAGTTCGTGAACCATAGGCAACGGCTGAGTGGCCTAGTAAGTGGTCCTGAGAGTCGGGATACCAGTTGCTATGGAATAGGGGTGGGCAACTCGGACATATTCTGAGTCATGGCCCTCCTTGTGCTCAGGCGGCTAGGACTATACAATTCACCAGTGGTCCCTAACCCGTTAGAGGAGAGATCCTCACTTGGACTATGTGCAAGTCGGGTAGCATCCTGTTTCATGAATTTACCAAGCTCAAAACATTTTAAGCAAGCCACGGACCTATGGGAGTAACGGAGTCCCACTCCCATTTGACAGACGAGGGACTCCTTGGAAACAACTTGGCGAACGAAATGGAATTCGACGGGGTGCTATCAATATTAATGGGGCTTATGGAAGAAAGAAAGTTGAACTGACTGAGTCAGTAAAGAGGATGCATCTGGATGTGCTAGGAGTAAGTAATATTCGGGTAAGGGGAGATAACGAGGAAGAGATATGAGATTATAAAGTGTACTTGACGGGTATTAGAAAGTGAAGGGCAGAGTCTGGGGTAGGGATATTTATCAGGAATACCATTGCACACAACAGAGTTTCTGTTAGGCACGTACATGAGCGAATGATGTGGGTAGATTCGTCAGTTGACGGAATTAGGACTAGAATTGTCTCCGTGTATTCACCATGTAAGGGTGCAGATGAGGATGAAGTTGAGAAGTTTTATGAAGCATTGAGTGACATCAGGGTCAGGGTCAATAGCAAGGATAGAATAGTGCTAATGGGCGATTTCAATGCGAGAGTTGGGAATAGAACTAAAGGATACAAAAGGGTGATTGGTAAATGTGGGGAAGATATGGAAGCTAATGGGAATGGGAAGCGTTTGCTAGACTTCTGTGCTAGTATGGGTTTAGCAGTTACGAATGCATTCTTCAAGCATAAGGCTATTCACCTCTACACATGGGATGCTAGAGGTACCAGATCCATAATAGATTATATCCTAACCGACTTCGAATTCAGGAAATCTGTTAGGATTGTACGAGTGTTCCGGGGATTATTCGGTGATACAGACCACTATCTGATCTGTAGTGAACTAAGTATCTCTAGGCCTAGAGTAGAGAAAGTGAAATCTGTCTGCAAACGAATAAGGGTAGAAAAACTCCAGGACGAGGAAATTAGACAGAATTACATGGATATGATTAGTGAGAAGTTTCAAACAGTAGACAGTAAGCAGGTTCAGGATATATAAAGAGAATGGGTGGCATACTGGGATGCTGTAGTAGAAACAGCAAGGGAATGCCTAGGATCAACTGCGTGTAAAGATGGGGAAAGGCGAACATCTCGGTGGAATGATGAAGTGAGAGCAGCTTGTAAACGTAAAAAGAAGGCCTATCAGAAATGATTCCAAACAAGGACCGAGGCAGACAGAGTTTTGTACGGAAATGAAAGAAACAGAGCGAAACAAATAGTTGAATCCAAAAAGAAGTCATGGGAAGATTTTGGGAAAAACCTGGAAAGGCTAGGTCAAGCAGCAGGGAAACCTTTCTGGACAGTAATAAAGAATCTTAGGAAAGGAGGGGAAAAAGGAAATGAACAGTGTTTTGAGTACTTCAGATGAACTTGTAATAGAACCCAGGGAATCACTGGAGAGATAGAGGGAGTATTTTGAACATCTTCTCAATGTAAAAGGAAATCTTTCTGGTGGTGTTGCGAACAGCCAAGCTCATGGGGAGGAGGAAAATGATGTGGGTAAAATTACGTTTGAGGAAGTGGAAATGATGGTAAATAAACTCCATTGTCATCAAGCAGCAAGAATAGACGAAATTAGACCTGAAATATTGAAGTATAGTGGGAAGGCAGAGATGAAATGGCTTCATAGAGTAGTAAGATTAACATAACTAAATGGGGCCACAACACTAGTTGCAAATCGAGGATTGTGGCGACGTTTAGTAAATCCACAGAGGCTTGCAGACTGAACGCTGAAAGTCATAACAGTCTATAATGTTTGTATGTATGTATGTATGTATGTATGTATGTATGTATGTATGTATAATAATGTTCTGGACCGTCGTTTAAATGTGCGGACCGCGCTAGAAACGGGTCCTGGTCGGGTGATGACTACGATTGCAGTCCGGCCGTGGGTTCAGTACCGCCAAGGCACCCAAGACGACACCACGCCGGTTATCCTCAAGGATTTGAACCATATTGAAAATGCTTATAGGAAAAGATCGCAAAGGTTTAGAAATCCAACTCACCGGGTGGAATACCTGGAATTAGCCCGGAAAGTACGAAATCGATTTCTGGAAAGGAAGATTGACAAATGGGAGGAACTTTGCCGTAATCTCTCAGAAAACGAGTCAGATCACGAATTTTGGCGGATTCTCTCAGAAAACGAATAAGATCGCGAATTTCTGCGGATTATATATAAAACGTTAAGCATTCAATTACAAATTTCATTTTAATACCGTAGCGTGGGTAAATAAACAAAGAATGTTAAATAAAACACTTTTAAGAAAAAGTGTACGTAATAATTTTATATAGTAACTTGGTATTTTCCTCGTCCTTTTTTTGTCAGTATGTATACGTAATGTAAGCAACTTAGTCCTAGTACTGCACGTTAATTGTAGGGACTATACAAATTGGTATGAAACACACACTGTGTAGTATCAGAGACCTTACTAAGGGCAAAATACAACGCAATTACGAAGATGGAAGCAAACTCAAACTGATGAAACTTAATATCTAACGAAGCTTCCTCCCTGCTGGAAATAATTACGAGACTTGTTACATGCGATACCAGCGTACCGGCACAGCTGGTAATGATCTTACTCCATTGCAGTCTATTGCTGGGCGAAAGTTCCTACATTCTGTCAACATTTATTTAGGCCACAAGATGGACAGATGACTAATCAATGTCATAATGACAAAAGTTCACGGTCGATGGTGTAGTCATTAAATTTACGGGCAGCGGTATTGAGCAATGTAAACTTAGCAGCGCGTGAACTAAATAGCCTACGCTTTACTTCTGAAGGTGTTCAACACGACGATCATTTGAGCTGAAATACTAAATTACTGCATTTTTGAGAATATTAATCATATTCCTGGTGTACAGACATGGACTGGCTCATTATATTTAAGTCCATTAGTGAGCATTTCTAAAGGTTATATAGTACAGATATAAAATTGAAGAGAAAAATGACTATTTGCTTAAAAATCGTAATCCTTTTTAATATCCCACATATCGCGGGTTAAGAAACAATAGTACATATCTGGCAATAGTCTTCCTATCCATTATTTTCCTTACGACTGGTCACGCCACGTACGGCTAAGCAGTCCATCAGAACAATATTCGTTGTGCTCATTTTCCTCTACCGTCTGAGCCACTCAGCCCGTCTACATCAAAAGATATTTAAGGCCATTAGCAACTGAATATCAAGAACTAAACATTTTCACAACGTGTGGTATCATTTGGATCATAGGACCATACGTCATAACCAGATAGCTGTCATCATTCGTTTGTGTACTCCTTCAGCACAGGCTGCAACATGAAGGACATAGTTCGAGTACATAAGAACATCGCATGTTGTACTCGCATTTATTTACTATGAGTTTGAAATCCAGATTGTAGGGTAAAATGTTCTTCCTAAAGTACGGTAAATTCAAATATGATTCAACAAGTAATCCCACTTTTAATACTTGTTGAAGCGTAATTACAATTTAAGTCCCGAAATTTATAATGTACTTTTGTTTTCATAATCAATATAGAGAACGGTGCTCTATGTACTGTGTGACTCACGGTACTGATATACTGTAAGTTAGTATGTTTGCATAACTAAGTAGTCAATTGTACGAAAAATTTACAATTAATTGGTTAGCAAATTACAGTATCAGAAATGTCCCTAATTTAACTTTTTTTTTTTAAATCTTGCTGAGTAAAGAAGTTAATACATTTCAAAAAATGTATTTGTGTCCTAGTATACCGATTTTAAGTTTTGAAGATTCAAAATTTTGTAATACTTCTACAGTCCAGAATATGCAAAGTTCTGATGTTAGGAAACACGTATCTGCCAAATATCCAGTCTTGTTATATATTCATAAGTTATGCAAATGAGTTCAAAATGTGGCAAACTTCCAAAATTATTCCAAGGTTAAAAAAGTATGTTTCGAACTTAGCCGGTAATTGTATATCAAATGGATTTATAGTCATTTAGATCTCGCTCTCGTTACAGGTAAATTCAACATCACTGGACACGTCTAACTGAAACTATTCACGAAACATGCAAGAGTGAATACCTCCCTCTAAATAGGGCTGATGTCAAGAAGGGCATCCAGCCGTAAAACAGGGTTAAATACATATGTACGAGACAGTTCACACCGATGACACCACTAGCGTGTGGTAAAAGCGGTAGATCTTATTTTTTACATTAATATGTGAAGTGCATTAAATGTATGTTATTGTTAAAAGAACGATTCCAAGGTTCTTTGTCTAGTCCGAGACAGTGAACCCCGTTTCAAAATACAGAAATACTATCTAAAATTTTAGAAATCGGATGTTAGTAGAGACTATGAAAATAAATGAAAGGATTAGTCTTGCCATTTAATGGCGACAGGCTTTAGGTCTTACTAGGTCTAACTTGTCCGGCCCCGCGGTGTAGTGGGCAACGCGACCGCCTGTCACCCGGCGGGCCCGGGTTGGATTCCCGGCCGGGTCAGGGGTTTTTACTTGTAAATGATTAAAATCCCTGGCCTGGGGACTGGGTGTTTGTGTCGTACTTAACGTTCCTTTCCTCACATTCAACACTCTACACTTCCGCAATTGCATTTACACGCAGGTTTATGTCATATGGTGCAAGTGGGGGCAAAAGATCTCTATGGGACGACGCCCCAAACAAATAGCATTTTTATCTTTTAAAAAATATCTAATCTTGTTAGCGAAAGACAAAAACGTAACCCTCTTTGTAACTCTTGATATCGTTTTTATAGCCCTACTGAGCCGTATTCTGCCGGACCATAATAATAATTAGAGTATTATTTGACCCAATATGTAAAATTTATTCATAAAAGTTACAGTCTAACATGTTAAAGCATCGTATCCCAAGATAGTTGATACCGGATGTTGAGCAAGACAGTGAGTCGCTGGACATTGCTTCATATTTCCGTATGACCGTGAGAAAGGGTGGCGTAACCAAGCGCTGGCAAGGATCGACACGTGTATTAGATGCTGACCAAGCAAAATATTTCAGCCAATGGAAATTAAGGACTTGGGAAACATGGAGGCCACACCGCGCCAAATCTTAATTCCAGAATGACCAACGTGCTCAGTTGCTAAAGTCAGTTTATGTCGGTAATCGGTTTTCTACAGTTTCAGAAGTCAGATATATTTGGAAAGGTAATATAAAAATTGGTGGAAGCGATTTGTTAGGGTTTGAGCTGTGTTTTGTAAATATATGACAATAAATATTGTGTCATCATATACGACGAATTTTATGATTGGTGGTTGGTTCAGACACCCGGGAACCCCATTATTAATATGGCGTCACCGAAGCCTCCTCAGTAACCCTAGCTCTGGAGAGCGTCACTCTGTGTTAAATGCTTGGATAGTGCGGAAGCACAAACTCACAATTGGTGACCGTGATTCCAGTAACAGTATCTGGTTCTAAATGATATTTTAATTTGTGCAGTTGGCAGATTTTACTGTTCTTGAGTAAATGGAATAGTATATTTTGGCAGAGTTTACTTTCAATATATACAGACGGTGCTTAGTGACCGCTGTGTAACAAGTGTAGTGGAAACGTGCTATTGTTTCACTACTTCGCGACGGGCGCGTTTCGCGAGGAACTTCCGTAGCGAACCGTGTGCTGCTTTTCAAACTGTATTCTCACCCTGTAAGTGAAGTGTATTATAATAATATCAGTGTGTTTAGCTGATCTTGTAAAGAGAAAGGGTATTTCGGCTCGTAGCATTAAGCAGCGAAGATATTATCAACCATAGTCTTCTGTGTTCCAGTGGATTATTTTCAAGCAAGATGATGGCCATGCATGCAGAAGAAGGAAGTGCATTCCCACATGTTAATGTTGTGATTAACATGGAGTAAATCCCTAAATCAGTGGGGATGTAAGGTGCTATCGTGGTATCTCGAGAGTCGTCGGATGGAATTGAGTTAAGACGCATGTGTTATTTATGGCATGATATGTAAATTATGTTAAGGTACTAGGGCAGTGTAGATAGAATTTTTAATTTTCATGTAAAGTAAGCCTCACGGCATGTGTTTGTTTTATTTTGTTACTATGATAGATTCGGATACGAGAATACTGCATGTTTATTTTATTTTCATTTTGCTTTATGATTAGATGATTGGGAAAATGAGGGATTGATAGGATTAGTTGTTGTTTATTTACGTATGTTACTTAGTATAGGATATTCTGAGTTTTCCTTATTTATATGCTAGAAGGGCTAGATTGACAGGTTCATCTTTATACAACGTTCCATACGTATTAGTTCATTTCATTTCGGTTATTCAGAGAGACAGGTATAGATATTCTGCATGACGCATGATTTTACGGAAGCTGACTGAAGGAGCTGCAGAACGTCGTTGTTAAAATAAGATCTTTGAGTTAAGTTGGATTCTGTTTTACCTGATGGTCTGTAAAGGACACGAACTGAGTCTCATAATGTGGAAGGCCAATGGGATTTGAATAATGAGATCAAGATTGCATGCTGAATTATAATGTATTGATGCAGGCTGATTGTATGCCTGACAAGAGAAAGAATATTGTGCAGATGTGTGTGCCTGCTAAGTGTCTTCTGAGTGTATATTGTGATCAGAATGGACAGTATAATTCCAGACTATTGAGTCTGATGATATTCAATGGTAAACGCATGCTAAGAAGGAATGAATATACGTGAGTTTCCGCGTAGCCGGCGAAAGGCGTTATCTCATGGCAAGCTGATTTCTAGCCTGTGTTTATCTGTAGGTTTGAAGGAGACGATACTTCCTTGTGACCGCCCCGGGAGACAGAATCCAAACTTTAGCATAGTATTGAGTTCAACATTTCTTTTCAGCTCGTAATGTACCCGGAAGAACATGACGGATGACCGCGCAGTTGAGCGCTCAAATGCAGCAGAAAGAGGCAATGTTGCCCATTGCTTTCTTCGCGATATCAAGGGTTATTTATATGTCTTTCCCTTACAGGTTGATGTTTTACATTGTTATTTGTGATTGTATACTTGTCTCGTTGTTTTAAAAGGGAACAGCCCGAGTGCTGAAGTATTGGTGGTTTATCTAGCTCTGTCTAGATCTTTTGCAGTGAACCGGGTTTCACATTAGAATATGTGTAGCATTTAAGATTTTACTCGATATCCGATGTATATAGATGTGTTTAGTTTGATTATTTGAATTGTTGTAAATATAGTGTAGGATATGCCCCTAGTATTTTGCATAACTTACTTAGCGTCCATTGCGTCTTAATTATTTTCCTTTTCGTCGTAACTTTTCTTTATAATGTAACTTTTATTTAACGGTAGTATTTCGACGACTCTCGGATTTAACTTAAATTTGGAAACCGTATCGTTGTGATGCGATAGTGTGTAACTCCATACGGAAATACCACATGTCAGTGTTTGCGTACACTTGTTGCCAGACAATATAAATAATGGACTATAAGAAGAAGCTCAGTTTTGATGTATATAATGTTCTTTGTTGAACTTGATTTTCTTGATTTCAAATTTTGTCTTATCATTCAAGTAACGTTTTGATTTCCATTTATTTTCTACATTTTTGAGTTCATTTTGACATATTATTTTTTCTTTATTTAATTGTTTTCTCGTAATATGATCGGGGATATTTATCAATAAATCCATCTTACCCCCTATGATTGTTTCTCATTCGTGTTATACCTCCATTTCCTGTCATTGATTGATATTTTAGAGTAGAAATTCGACTTTTTATCTTGACCCAACCGACAACCAACCCACACTCTGCCCAACCCTGAGTTAGTCGGATGTTCATACAGGAATGGAGGCATCGTCCTAGAGGGTATTTACCCTTGGGTACGGTACAATACGACCACCATTTTTAAGTGAAATTCGAACCACAGGGATGTAACGTTGCATTTGAAAAATCCTCAGACATCGGGACCTCTTTGCTGAGATGTCACTCGGCTATCACGCTCCCAGATAGAAAGATAGTATGGACAGGTACTTCACATGAGAAATCAACATTAATTAACTTTTTTCGAAATGAACTATAACAGGGAGTGTGAAATGAAATGCAGTAACTACTCCCTAGGCCCTTGAAGTACGGTCTGGGTGGACCACTCCACACCTACCGCTATCACACCTTCCCACATAAAATTTTATGAAAAGTTCATCAGGGGAAATGGAGGTCTATGTGAGCACGAAAAACTAACCGACTCTCTCTTAAATCCCCCTCTTTCTACCGCGTGTTTTACTGTGATATGATTTGAGAGTTACATACAAAGGACGCAATAGGTGAGAGAATGATTATGTAACAATCCTGAATTCGGGCTACCAGTCCGGAAACATATCACGTGGCCCGCCAGCGCCGTACTTTCTACGTACTAGTGTCTCGCATGCACAAGTGATGAACGGGATGTCTAAGAATTGATTTTCACAGGGGTAATAGTGTTTACAGGGACGTTACGTCAAAATACGAAGAGACAACTACCGGACGGGCACTCACTGCATATTCCTCACAAGTACACATCAAATGCAAGTCTTGTTTTCGCACACATAGCACAGTAGCGTGCAACTCGTTGGCTGAATGGTCAGCGTACTGGACTTCGGTTCAGAGGGTCCCGGGTTCGATTCCCGGCCGGGTCGGGGATTTTAACCCTAATTGTTTTTTTCCAATACCTCAGGGGCTGGATGTGTGTGGCGTATTCAACATTAGAAATCATCCTAGGTAGGGCCCTCATCTTCACAGATATGCAGGTCGCCTAATAGGCCGTCTACTAGAAAAAGACCTGCACCAGGCCTTTCCCGAGGCCAAACGCCATTAATTAACTAGCACGGTAGCACCACAGTTGCTGTCAACATATCGACAATGGCTGGTGTGTTCAGAGAATCTGGTCGGAATGAAGCCGAGGCTCGCAGATGGTATAAGCCTGGCTTCTACAGGGTGTCCATGAAAAAGGTACCAGTAATTACAGAGGAGGCAGCACGCAACAAACAACGAAGGAAAATGGTGCTATAAGGATTCGCCGCAAACAGATTATCTTCAGAGTTATTGCCGGCTACCAGTACCATCAATGATCACGATGTTCCAGTAACACTAGTCAACAAGGTTTTTGCCATATACATCTGGAGAATTTACATAAAAACATTCAAAGAATGAACCCATGTCAGCCGAGCAAATGACCATGTGGTTAGGGTCGCGCAGGTGTGAACTTTTATTCGTCAGATAGTGGGTTCGAACCCCACTGTCGGTATCCCTGAAGATGGATTTCCGTGGTTTCCAATTTTCACACTAGGTGAATGCTGGAGATGTTCCTTAATTAAGGCCACGGCCGCTTCCTTCCTACTCCTAGCCCTTTTCTATCCCATCGTTGCCATATGACCTACCTGTGTCGGTGCGACGTAAAGCAGATTGTAAAAAAAAGAAGAGAATCCAGGACTAAGGAAAAAGAGGATATTGTGTTCCATCGGGGCTACACAACATCTTGCATACCATTGATCTCCAGTGGAAAGTTTTACGATATCTATCACACTCGCCAAAGTCACTGGATTTTTTTTTTCTTTTACCATCCTACACAAACTTGATTTGATCTATTCAGAAGTAGAAACAATTTGGTGATTTCAAAGCTCCATCTTTTACTCGTGCCTTTGCTAGCAACTGTGTAGTATGATAGTTTAGGAGTTTGTTTCAGATTTCATATTACTTACGTGTACTGAAGTTTAACTTTGCCTGGTAAAATAACTCACCCATATTATTATTCCCTAGGGATATAGCTTACCATCAACCACAAGAACAGAAATACAGCCGTAGTACAACAGCGAACAAGGGCCCTGGTCTGCCAAGACCGATCAAATGGCCTGAAAAATACTGGAGTGCACTGTAGTCAGTGTGACGTCATTCTCAACCATACTACTTGACCTTCTTAGCCGGGTCCTCCACCTCTCCTGTCATAAATCTTCTTAACTGGTCTGACGAGGCTGAGCGGCCCCGTTCCAAATCTCCCGCAAAATTAACTCCCTTCACCGCCTGGGAATAGAACCTTGGGCCTCTGGTTAAGAGCACGCACACTAACCCTATACCACGCGACTGGAAATTTACCATCAAGTCGGGTTTCTTTACTTCTCAAGAATTTTCCCTTAATGTTCTGTTTTCTAGAGATGTGACGTTGTACTTCAGATAATAATATTGATCACAGCTTCATGACATTCTTATATCTTATGTTATAAAAGGGAGTTTCATTTTACTGGTCCACTCAGATGGCATGCGAATACTTGCTACAAAGAAGTGTAGGGTACGCGACGTTGTAAGTACTTCCAAATTTGTCATATGCTGCATCACGGTAAATTTGATAAAATTTAATAAAAATTCCCATTGTTTAGCACTGGTTATACAATGATATATACTTGGCAACACATATTACAGCATAAATGAAAATTTTAGTGGATGAAATCTGTCTATTATTTGTGCATCGAGGCTCTTGTGTACCTCTTACAATTTAACTGGCTGAAGGTGTCCTCAGATTTCAATATTATCGAAAATCTGTAGCACTACGTGGAAAAATAAAGTGAAAATCTCCGTATCAGATACCAAACAGGTCCAGGACTCACATGAAGGAGATTAGGTGACTTCATACTGAGGTAGTCTACAACTGGGCACTAAATAAGTCAATACTAAAAGGACCGGGCGAGTTGGCCGTGCCTTTAGGGGCGCACAGCTGTGAGCATGCATCCCAAAGATAGTGGTTTCGAACCCCAATATCGGCAGCCCTGCAGATGGTTTTCAGTGGTTTCCCGATTCACACCAGGCAAAAGCTGGGACTGTACCTGAAGTGAGGGGGTGAGAGGCAAAGGGGTACAAGTGACAGTTTTGAAAGAATGGGTTAAGTGCAGAAATGGATACCTAATATATGTAAAATTATTGTGGACAAAGGATACAAGTACACCTCCATCTGGTGCTGTGATCTGGCGAGTGAAAGAAAAACTCCTTAGTAAATTGTCTGTTTTCTTTGGAGGCCAAGAGGTATATATGACTCGGCCATCAATGTCTGCTTATTAATGTATACAGTGTTACTGTTTTGAAGTGAAGTTAACATTTGTGGTGCTTATAAGTGAATTAAGAGACTGTACTGCCTTTCTTTTTCCATTCATACATATATTCATATCATTTTTTATACCAAAATGATGGAAATAAGACTGAAGAAGTTAAAATAGCCCTTGTAAAGGAACACATTGGAAACTTCCAAAAGTACAGTAGCCATTATTCACGCCAGAAACCGCCTAACAAGAAACATCTCGCTGTTAACCTAAACCTTAAGAGAATGTGTCAGATTTATAAGGAAATTTGTGAGGGAAAGCGAACTGAACCAGTACGGAGAAGCTTTTACCGACATGTTTTTAACACATGCTTTAATCTCAGCTGCTATAGGTCACATACGGACATGTGCGACAAGCTCCAAAATACCATTGACCATGGTTTGCCTGACGAAAAAAGTAATGCTCTTGTGGAAAAGGAGTTCTATCTACGGAAAGAAAAGAGCGCTCGCCAAAAACTGGTGGTTTGTACAAAAGCTGGTTGAAAGTGATCCTAAAGGCGGGGCTTCCAGGGTATATCAAGAGATTATGTCCTGTCTGTTGAAATTTATTAACATTTTGCCACCTACATTCACGCATCTGACCGTACATAGTGACTGTAAGAGAGGACAAACCAAAGGATGAACCATGGACATTGTTCTATAAATGTAACATTAAACGAAGGTATGGAACCCTTAACATACAAGATGAAAGCTAAAGCAGTTGGAAGAGATGTTCAGACATTGCCATCGCTTACTCGCTGGTCAGAAATTAATTCAATTAGTATCAAGATTTACTCAACCTTCTACCATTCGTTCCTCCTGTACATCACAGATTCTACAAACAACTGAGTGCTCAAGTCAGCCCATAAGACCACAGAGACGATTGAAGCTTGTGGAGGAAAAACAGAACAGAACCGAACCAGTTACAGGTCTCGGAACCAACATGTGCAGCACGAGTTGAAGAACACATTACCCAGACAAAGCAATTGACAACATCTTTGACAGTGTTTCAGATTAGGTGAAATGCATCAAGAAATTTAGAGTTGATCATATTTTCTTTATTTTTTATTATTATGTTCAATAATCTGAAGAGATATGTTTCACAAATTTAGAGTTCATTTTATAAATTTTATGAGACAATATTGTTCTATATTTAATTTTTGGTTCATATTATACAAGTAGATTTGCAATCTACTTGCAAACTTTTATTCACCACCTATCTCTTAAGTTCTCACTTGGAAGCCAAGGGGTACAAGTGATACCTTTCAAAACGGTATCGATGATAACTGTTGACTGATGGAAAGTTTTGCTACAGTAACAATAGGCTAGTGGCTTTACGTCGCACCAACACAGATAGGTCTTATAGCGACGATGGGATAGGAAAGGCCTAGGAGTTGGAAGGAAGCGCACGTGGCCTTAATTAAGGTACAGCCCCAGCATTTTCCTCGTGTGAAAATGGAAAAACACGGAAAACAATATCCAGGGCTGCCAAAAGTGGGATTCGAAGCCACCATCTCCCGGATGCAAGCTCACAGCCGCGCGCCCCTTAACCGCACGGCCAACTCGCCCGGTGCAGTAATAATAGGAACGGACACATAAAATACTATCTTAACATGATATATATACCGGGCGAGTTGGCCGTGCGGTTAGGAGCGTGCGGCTGTGAATTTGCATCCGAGAGATAGTGGGTTCGAATCCCACTGTCGGCAGCCGTGAATATGGTTTTCCGTGGTTGCCCATTTTCACACCACGAAAATGCTGGTGATGAACCTTAATTAAGGCCACGACCACTTCCTTCCCGCTCCCAGGCCTTTCCTATACAATCGTCGCCATTAGACCTATCTGTGCCGGTGCGACGTAAAGCAACTAGCAAAAAAATACATGATATATAAATAATATTTCCATATGTATGTCCTAGAATTAAATATCCAAGCTAAATTTTAACCTCAATTTTCTCAAAGGTTACTCTTTGTCACTTGT
This sequence comes from Anabrus simplex, assembly GCF_040414725.1. Classification (NCBI taxonomy): domain Eukaryota; kingdom Metazoa; phylum Arthropoda; class Insecta; order Orthoptera; family Tettigoniidae; genus Anabrus; species Anabrus simplex. Next base: position 1,125,794,113 of record NC_090266.1, on the reverse strand, counting down.
ACCCCTTGGCCTCTCAATCCCTCAATTAAGGACACGCCACTTCCTTCCAACTCCTAGCCCTTTCCTATCCCACCGTCAGCATAAGACCTATCGGTATCGGTGCGACGCGACGTTAAGAAAAAGTGTAAAAAAAATCGTCCATATATGTTTTTCTGGCTTAATGGTGCTTTCTCTTAATACGTATGTAAGTATTAAGTGGTTTAATTTCACGGAGTGTTGCGGTACCGTTACCTTCCACTCTATATAAGCTGTAAACGTGCTGCCTTCTCATAATATTTTTCTTATTACGTCTATAACTAGGCTTTGAATTGTGGATTCAATATGGAGCGGAGCGCCTTGTGTTTGCGTTATTGTACAGGTATAAAGGCGCAGTTTAATACCTTTATAATATGTTTTATTTCTCACAGGTCTTTTGCAAAGAGAATATACTTTCTTTCTCCTGAAGGAACTGCATGTTGCTGGAGAAGACAGAGCGCCCACGTAAAAAAAATAATAACATCTTGAAGATATTCTATTGCTTCCTGGCAAACCTTCATTATAAAGTAAAGCACGTTAACTTGCTGATTCTTGTGACTGTCTGTATGTAAGCTAAGGGAAACTGCGGATTCCGCACTGTTGAGCCACAGGCATGCTGAGAGATTCTTCTTCTATCCATTTTCCCCACATCTGTGGGGCCGCGGGTGCGAAGTGCGTAGCGCACATGGATTTGTCCTGTTTTATGGCTGGATGCCCTTCTTGACGCCAACCCTTCATGGAGGGATGTTTCATCGGTGGTTGGTTTTGTAGTGTGTTGTCTCAATATGAAGAGGATGTTGTCAGGACAAACGGACACAAACGCCCAGTCCCCGAGACAGAACAATTAATCAGTGGCGATTAAAATCCATGACCTGCCGGGAATCGAACCCAGGACACTCTGAACCGAAGGCCTCACCGCTGACTTGGCATGTAAAAAGGTTATTCCTATTAGGTTTTCGAATCGTTAGGCTAACTTAAATCATAGGTACTTCTGGGAACGATCAAAGTAGAACACATAACCTCGCTACATATAACACTACACTACCAACCACCGCTGAAACGGCCGAGAATGTTCATTACGCTGACCACTCGTCATCTCGAAATCTGCAGACATTCAGGCTGAGCTGTGGTAGCTTAGTACACCAAGACCCATCAGTGTAAAGGTTAATGCATGGAATTTCTGATCAAGGTATTATTCGTGACAATGTGCGTGGAGATATCATATAGCAATGATTTCGCATGATGGACAATTAGAGAAATATTGTAGCTGGTTTTTGGCGCCGGCTGTACGCTAAAGGGTTTTTTTTAAAGTGTACAACGATATTTTGAACATCGTAGTATTTTTTCCAAGGCTATATTTTATTCCGAGCATGGCATGGTCACGCGTTATACAATGTTTGTATCAGATATTGTTGCCAAATTGAATATTCATACAGAGTGATACGGCATTCCTGCGTGCAGAAAACAGTTTATCATTCTAAAAACTGGAATGGCGGCACAGTCAATGAGTAATATTGTGATTCATTACAAAACACACCACCCGTAGCTCTTTGTCGCCAGACACTAATTCAGAACCACTGGTTCAAGTGGTGGTAAATCGCCTAAGTACGTCAACACGCACAATCAAACGTTAGGTCATAATTTCGTATGGCTGTTAAATGTGGATGCTGTCCTCGTAAGACAGTCCCTCCGATGAGGGAAGACAGCGTATACGATTTATGGGAAACTGTGTTTCATTGTGGTGGAGGATTGTGCTTACCGAAGGTGACAACGCCACGTGAAAATCAGTATATACGCACAACAGTGCAGCGGAGGGCAACTGGGGTCCATGTATCTGCACGAACGGTAGACAATCGGCTGCATAGTGCCAAATTAAGTTCATTTCGATCGATTCGAAGTGCTCCACTAGAGAATCGGCATGGTGTTGAGGGGAGAAATTGGACCACCCAGCATCTTAACTGGGGTCTGAATGAATGAATGTTTGCAGACGAAACACGGATATCAATTAGGCCGCATACACGACGACAAAGGGTGTAGAGACGTAAAGGGGTTTGTGAAAAATACCGGCGTTTTCAAGAGTTGCATGCAGTTGGAGGTGGGGTGGGGTTATAATGTTTAGGGTTGGGGTTAACCATGGACGTCGTCCATGTTACTGTCGTGGAAAAAAATTATAGGCACCCGAGTTCATACGTTGATAAAGTTTAACCTTTGCCCCACATAGAAACAAGCTATACCAAAGTTTAGATTATTCTATGTTTATTTATGTGGAGCAGAATTTGTCATCGTAACCAGTTAAAATTTTAACGCAGGTTAAACAAATAAATTGTCGGTATTTCTCCCAATTCACTTTGAAATTGATTCGTCTTAAAGTAACTTATTGTTCATCGGTATACCAAGTTTTGATATCATATGATATTTACGAAAAAGGTTATTGTACAGTTTGTGAAACAACATTTCCTCATTACTGGGAAATCATAGCCATTAACAAATCGGCTTTTTATGAAGCTTATGAGAATGTCTGGCTAAAATGAAACTGCTTTTTACCTGCAAGAAATTCTTGATTTTATATTGATTTATATTTAATTGAGCGGTTCTGAGAGAGACTACGTGCCCGGCGGTATACCGTTGACACTCTTCGACCATCCTTCAATAGGTTAGAGATCATCATGGTGCTGAATTCAGTTTCGTCGATGGCAATGCTCGCGCTCGTCGAGGTGCATCAATTAATAACTTCATGAGAGCGGTGGGTATAAACAAATATGTATTTATTCATTGGACATGAATCGTATTGAGCATGCATGGGACAGGTTGAAAAAGGCTGATTTGGGATCGTTCGCTACCACCACGGTCTCTCCCAGACCTCATTACAGTTGCCCAGATGGAATGGGACATTCTTCCAACAAATGACGTACTGATCGCAAGCATGCCACAGCGTATCAGGAACCTGAACTCTGTCAGAGGAGGTCACACGTGGTACTATGGCAGAATGAAGAAGGGACAACCTCCACTAAAAAAATGTAATTGTAACCCTATTGATTATTACGCTTTATTTGCGATCGATTTTGGAAGGAAAACATTTGAGTTTCTAAAAGTTAACCTTTCCAGCTTGCGTGTTTCTGTGAAACTTAAACAACGTTATGTAACTCCATTATTACATCCTTGATATTCTGAACTATTTTCGCGGTGTATGTAACAGCGTGTTTCATTATCGTCACAGTGCTTCTACCTTTCGAGTTTATATTATGATTTGGTGTTCGTTTTGTTATTAATATACAGACATTCGCGTGTCTATGTTTCATAAGGTATCCGTGCTCTAGTTTAAAATGTTATTTATTACCGAGTCCAGTTTGTCCATAAAGCACTGTCACGTTACCAATATTGTACTGTTATTGCGGGAAAATGTAATCCTCGCAATTACTGCTCTGTTTCGTTTTGTTCAGAATCTCTTTTGTTTTTATGTGAAAGTGCAGAGGTATACCATGGATCAGATATCAGAGAGATAGCTGAATCTACGCACATCAACAGTCAGTGAGTTAATGTCTTTCTTATTAGCCTTCTTTCACGCAAATTAATTAATGAGAAATGTGAAGAATAACTTGTAAATATCATTGTTTCGATTCCGTATTGGCATTAAGTGAACTAATGTCGAAATAAGTATTCTAACTTCCAATACTTATTGACAGGACTTATGACATAATAATAATCAACGCCTACTGTTCAATCACCATAATTTTGCGAGTAATAACCGTTTTTAAAATTCTGGGATAGATAGGCTCGAATGTGCAGATTGTAATACTTCTTATATCACACAAACAGGGAGGAATTTTTCAGTGAGATACCAACAAGATATCAATGCGTGGAAATACAGCAGATATTCAGCCATGGGCTTATACAAGACCGAACATAATCATAGCTCAACTACAATGGAAAAACAACTGACCATCCTACGCACGCTGAACATAGGAAAATTAATGAACATACTAGAAATCATTTACATTGAGATTGACCAAAACCATAGCCCTAATCTGAATATAAACGAGATTACTGTAGGTACTGAAAACATAATTATATTATCGGTGGAGGTTTCTATTCTGGATTTATGAAGAAAATTTTGCAGCAAGGATCCGGATAAGCATTTCGTACGTCTCCCTCCCGTCAGTTTCACTCCCTATGACATCACCCCAAATTAAAAGAAGTGTGAACATTAAGTATTGGAAGGTGAGATCCTTCTTTCAACCTTAGTTTAAATGTTAGGAAGTTAAACAGCGCTGTACTAACCTCGTGTTTTCGCGTAGCTATCAGAGTAGCAAAGGCTACTGAATCTCTGTATTTGCATTTTTTAATCCTATGAGATCCTGAGCAGAATTTCTATAATTCCTCTGAAACCGTACTGTCGTTACTTGTTTGATGCTCGTTGTAAATCGCAACGGTCTAAATAGCTGCCAGAGTGCCAAAATTGTGTGTTGTAAGCGGTTCTTAATGAGTTGGAAGCCAGTGGCATGGATTTGTCGTATTTAAACGCCAACAGAGCTGCTATCTCCGTAACGGATGAACCATTCAGACCCCGTGCCCAGCGTTTGTACTCCTTTCAGAAGAATTATTGAGAGCTAAGACTTTTGGAAAAAGCTTGTGTGTGTGTGTGTGTGTGTGTGTGTGTGTGTGTGTGTGTTCACATACTTGTCTGCTTCTGCTTTTCATAACATAATGCCTTCTATCGTAAAATGAAATGGCGTATGGCTTTTAGTGCCGGGAGTGTCCGAGGACAAGTTCGGCTCGCCAGGTGCAGGTCCTTTGAATTGACTTCCGTAGGCGACCTGCGCGTCGGGATGAGGATGAAATGATGATGAAGACGACACATACACTCAGCCCCCGTGCTAGCCAATTTAACCAATTATGGTTTAAATTCCCGACCCTGCCGGGAATCGAACCCGGGACCCCTCTGACCAAAGGCCACCATGCTAACCATTTAGCCATGAAGCCGGACGCCTTCTATCGTAACTTTCCAAAACAGCTTACAAGATTAGTAGAACATGCACTAGGTAATACAATCGATATACCTCTGATTTAACGGATACCTAGATTAAATAAATGTAAATGAGAGGTACAGAAGAGCAACTCGTCTAAGAAAAATTCTGTTTTTGTGCAACATGTGATGATAAGTGTGGCTTATGCTAGGCTGGTACAGCCCTTGCGAGGCAAACATCCCGACGACGCCATGAGGAAATTGTCATGTGTGGTATTTGTGTTGCAGCATTACTGGGTCAGTATAAGAGAATTGAACATTTAAGATTTAAATCACCGAATCGGCCGAGAATCGAAACTGGGGCCCTCTGAACCGAAGACCAAGGAGACGGAAAAAGTTCATGTCCTTAAGTCCCAAGGCGGTGCAGCTCTTCAGGCACGCCTTCAATGGAGGTGCGCGCATGCAACTTTTAAAGCAATCTTACATTTCTGGCTCTACCGGGAATCGAACCAAGACCGGCGAGGACGGATATAAACAGATAAACGCAGGCGATCACATATTTGACACATACCGATATTCACGCTCAAGATACGAATGATAACACACAATAATAATAATAATAATAATAATAATAATAATAATAATAATAATAATAATAATAATAATAATAATAATAATAATAATAATAATAATAATAATAATAATAATTGTACCGGGTGGTACACCTCCACGTCGCTAATTCAAACTTTGCGCCAGTGGAAACTCCCCTACTGGAGGAAGTCTGATCTTTATCTAATGTGTTAATTTTCAAGTTTCTCAGAAGATGTCACTACTTGGAAATTTTGAAGTTTCTGAACTGGGTCGTTTTCGATGTATTTTTGTTTTGTCTGTAGTAAGAAGTGTGAACATTCTCTTCTAGAGGACACTACTGAAGAACTACAATGGTGCACCCTAGGGCGAAGTGAAAGAACTGTTTTTTGGATAAATTTTTATTTCAAAAGTTTGTTCCTTGTTAAATTTCTTTCTGTTATTGTTTAAGTTGGCTGTATAACCCTTTCTTTCCCCTTGTTTTGAATTTAGCCAATCCCGAATTTCTTTAATTAATTTATGACCAATCAGGTGTATCTTCTCCAAAGGGGATATATTGCTTAACCCTAGCCAATAAAATTTTTGTGGGAGGGTGTTTTCATTCCTGAAACGCCTCGAACTTTCCGCGAGAGTATATAAACTGCTGATTTTCGGGTCTCCGTGCCACTTCAGTAACATCTTTCAGTGTGTAAAGTACGTAGCAGGGGGCGGGAAGCGCCTCTTTCTTCGGGCAGCAGTTCATCCACAAGGTAATGGCCGTTTAATAACTTCTTTCCTTGCTAGCTCAGAAGTTTAACTCTCGGGGCAGGTCCGAAGCCTTTTACCATGTAACTTCCCTTAAAATGTAAAAACACTTGGTATCTATTCTATCTTTTTAAACTACATATTGGGATAGTGAGTGCTTAACCCTCTCGAGCTCCCACTCATATTGCACTGAGGTGAACTTATTTTTCACAACCGTTTCTTCCTTAACGTAATGTAAATTGTTTCCTTCTATAAGTCACCTCTTTAGTATGGGATTAGCCCTCGCATTAACGGCCTTGTGCCAAATAGGTTTTACTCAAAATGTGTTAGGAGTGCAAGAATGCCTCCTCTCAAGTTGGTATTTTAGAGGCCACGTAATTAACCTTTCCTTACTTAATAGGCCTAAGTAGGTTGGGTATTTGTACCCCTGTATCTATGTCCTTGGAGGACAGCTTGAAGGTGGAATTTGGTGTGGCCTTTGATAGGCTAGAACTTTGAGAGCTGGTTGCTCTTTCCAAAATAAAAGTTGTGTTTTCTGCGCGCCTCGAGGAGGCTTTTCTGTGTAATTGGGAGCAAGTGCTCCTGGGCATGATTGGGGTCTTCTGCCCCTTTGTTGAATACTGTATATCGTAAAGTTGGGCTAATTGCTCAAGAATTGTGTGTCTGGCTCTCAGAGCCCAAATCCTGTAACTCTGTAATTGTACATTCTCGAATAGTGGCCTTGCTACTCTGTACCTGCCATTCTTGTTATTTCTTGATTTTGCAAAGAAAATATAACCTTGTTAAATTTTAAATTAACTTTAATTTCGTAACCTGAGACCTGTTCACCCCCGCACCTTCTTTCACCTCTGCTGTTCCACAGATACCTCGGAACAATAATAATAATAGTAATAATAATAATAATAATAATAATAATAATAATAATAATAATAATAATAATAATAATAATAATAAATCCCCTAAATCAAGCGCACTTGCTCCCTAAATACAATACCTGGCCTTCCAGAGGCACTCTTTACAATAATCAAAACTTGGAAAAAGAGCTAACAGGCTCTCCAACATTCATTCAATTTTAACCGCCCGCTTAAGGTAACATTACACACAATTCTAACACACTCCTGCCTTCCATGGGCCAACTTACAAACTGAAACAGGTGTACCTCGTTCCCAACCTACAGGGAATTTGAAAAAAAGAAGAGGTTTAAGTAAACGGCCCGAAACAAAAACTGAAAAGAGGCGTACACTGCACTCCCACATAATGAAAATTAAAACCTACAGGGCTCTCGGCCGATGAAACAGGGGCTAATCCCAAGCTACTTGAGGTGGCGCGCATGGAAATCTCTTCAACACATTAGAAGAAGAAAACCGTTACAAAACGAAGTCACCTCAAACCAAGAGGAAGGGGAGCTCGAGAGGGTACTTCACTCTCTATCCTCGGTTTACAGTTAAAGATTTTATGAACTTTTACATTAGCCGGAAGAATGTTACATTTTAGTAAAGCAGGTTACATAACTCAAGATTCGGACCTTTCCCCTCGGATTAAGCTGCGGAGATAGCTACAACAAGAAAGATGTAATTTATGTGGCCATTACCTCATAGATGTTCTGCTGCCGACAAAAGAGGCCTCCCGCCTCCTGCTTAAACACACACACTCATATAGACGACGATCAATTGGCCAAGAAACGTGAAAAGGCGCTGTTTATAAACCCTCAGGGAAGGTTCGAGATCATTCAAGACTAAACCAGCCACACCCTCTCAATTTAATTGTTTAATCTCAAGGTTACACTCAGAATCGAAGAAGAAGCCTGTGATACGTTGAAAATTAATTACAGAAATGTTTTGATTGGGCAGATTCAAAACTGGAGGAAGAAAAAAGGAGGGTTGCCAACCCAAAAATAAATTAACATAGATCAGTTATGGAAAACCTAGGGATACAAAACTTGCTTAAGTTATAAGTTCTTACACCTTGCACCAGGGTGCATGATCATGGATTTTAGGTAGTGTCATCTGTGGAAAAATGTCCAAACTTTTTGATGTATATCAAAACAAAGAGAAATTCAGTCAGTTTAGGAAACTGCACAATAACCAAATTACTTAATATTTCAGTGGAGACATCTTCTGATTAAAGTTCTAAGTTCCTGTTGTAGTAGTTTCCACTTTAGTTCGACAGAGAAGTTCATTTAGGCGCTAATTTTGAATGTGCGGCGTTGAAGTCTACCTCCCGGTACAATAATAATAATAATAATAATAATAATAATAATAATAATAATAATAATAATAATAATAATGGTAATAATAATGGCGTATGACTTTTGGAGGGGCCCGGTGCAGGTCTTTTCCTAGTAGATGTCCTAGAGGCGACCTGTATATCTGTGAGGTTGTGGCCATACCTAAAATTATTCTAATGATGACGACAGATCACACCCTCAGTCTGCGAGCCAACGCATTAAGCAGTTAAGGTTAAAATCCCCGACCCTCCCGGAAATCGAATCCAGGACCTCCTGGACGAAAGGCCAGAACGTTAACCATTTAACCATGTGGCCGGACTCATGGACCACCACACAACTTCCAGTCAACACGCACAATATTAGCTGCTAATGGAAAATCTTATTGAGAGGAGAATAGTAATTGAAATTTTATCTTTCGGTGATGGGAGAGATATGCACCTCCGTATATAATATGATAAACGTCAGAGTTTAAACAGTCATCAAGATAAAGTGTTTACTTCTTCCATCAGCGGCGAGAGTTCACTCCATCTGCATGAGAAACGAAATCGTTTGGTGTGGTAAACTATTCAGTACGATCATACTGGTATAACGTAGCGATTCAAATAAATGTTTTTCAATAGTTGCTACACATCTGGTCGTTCTGAAGGAGCTTGCTTTTGATTTAGATGGAGCGAAATTATGTGATCGGTGCAGTGACTCGTTCTTGAATCGCTGCTTTGAGAATTATTTGACCCCTAACGAAGAACACTTCGTGAAATGTACAATAAATCTTAACTCAAATCAGTTTTTTATTCAGTGCCAGATGTTTTTCACACCATTTGAATGTAAAAATTTCAGTGTTTTCCTGAGGACAGGGTTTCCTTTTATCAGAACCTAAGTTTCCAGTAGGAAACCATTATTTAATTTCATCGATTGTGAATGATATAATTTTCAAGCTCTTCAGGTTTTTAATTTTATTTAAGTGTTATGTTCTGCATTCTGCCGAAACTAATTTTGAGTAGTACATTTATGAACTACTTGCAACAGGAAACATATGGTAACAGTATTATACCTGAAAATGAAACAACTTTAATAAAATAGGATGACATGTTTCGTTCTTAAAAGAACATCATCAGATTCTATCAAAAATCACTCTCAAATACTAAGAAATTTATAAACATTTATGTTTATTTCGGTTCAAATATTGAAACATGGAACGTATATTAATGTCTTTCTCTTTTCTCTCCTTCCAAGCATAGATTGCGCTAAGCTGATACACCGTTACTCTGTTCTTGGCTCTAGTCCAGCTAGTTACCTGGTCCGTTAAACTTTCGTAACGCCACGCCTCCTCCCTGGATAGGTCAGTGTCACGCTGTATTTTACTTCTGATGTGCTTTATTTTTAGCGTGTCCATTATTATTGTTGTTGTTGTTGCAGCTGTTATGTTAATAATAATACTAGTAATACTAATAATTGTTTTGCTAGTTGCTTTTACGTCGCACCGACACAGATAGGTCTTATGGCGACAATTTGACAGGGAAGCGCTAGGAGTGGGAAGGAAGCGGTCGTGGCCTTAATTAAGGTACAGCCCCAGCATTTGCCTGGTGTGAAAATGGGAAACCACGGAAAACCATTTTCAGGGCTGCCGACAGTGGGGTTCAAACCTACTATCTCCCGAATACTGGATACTGGCCGCACTTAAGCGACTGCAGCTATCGAGCTCGGTAATAATAATAATAATAATAATAATAATAATAATAATAATAATAATAATAAATGTACCGGTCGGTACACCTTTACGCCGCACATTTGAATTTTCCGCCTTAAAGTACTCCTCTACAGGAGAAACTCTGAACTTTAACAACTGTATCAACTCATAAGTTTCTCAGAAGATGTCACTACCGGAAATTTTGTGATTACGAAGTTGTCAGTACTGTATGGATTTCAACGTATTTTATTTTCTATTGATCAAGAACTGTGGACATTCTCTCATAGATGTCTCTACTGTAAAACTGGGATCATGGACCCTGGTGCGAATTGAAGGAACTTTCTTGAAGAAATCTTGTATTCAGAAGTTTTTGTCTTTACTAAATTTTGTTCTTTCATTTGTGGGTTGGCAATATTAAACTTTCTTTCCGCCAGTTTTGAACTTAGCCAATCAGTAATTTCTGCAATTAATTTCCAACCAATCCTAGGTTTCTTCTTCTATTTTGATGTGTAACTTTTAGCCAGCCAATAAAGTTGAGTGGGTGTTAATTATTCATGAAAGGTCTCGAATCTTCCCTGAGTGTATAAAATTGCTGATTTTCAGGGCTCCTGGCCACTCGAACAATATCTAGTCTACTGTATGGAAGTGTAGCAGGAGGCGGGAAGCGCCTCTTTCATCCGGCAGCAGCTCTTAACCAATGTAACCGCCACTTAACTTCTTTATTTCTCGCAGTCTAAACCGCGCCGAAGGTCCGAAACCTTTAATATGTAACCTATCTTGTAACATGTAATTTACCGTCGCTTTTGTAAAAACTTCATCTATCTTTAACTGTAAATCGGGGATAGAGAGTGTTTTATCCTCTTGAGCTCCCCTTCATTTTTGGTTTGAGGTGACTGCGTTTTGTAACTGTTTCTTCCCTTCTGTAATATCTTAAAGTTTTCTCATACGAGTCACCTCCCTAGCTTGGGAATAGCCCCTGTGTCATCGGCCTAATGCCTCTTAGGTTTTAAAATGTGTATTTAGGAGTGCTAATTCACGCCTCCTTTCCTTTCTTGCATTTAAGGCCATTTAAATTAACCTATTATTTTTCTTTTACTTTTAAGGCCCTGTAGGCTGGGTACGAGATACCCCTGTTTAATTCTTGTAAGTTGTGCCTTGATGGCAAGTGATTGTAAAGTCTGGTATTACCCTTATAAGCTTGAAAAATTGAGAGCGGGTTAGCTTTTTATTTGTGGTAAAAGTGCCTCTAGGATGCCTGACATGTTTGTTTGGAGCTTATACTCCTTGAATGAAGGGGTTTTCTCCCCTTTGAACAAATGAGTGTACCTTGGGAAAGTTGAGCTAATAGCTCAAGGATTGTATAATTGGGGCTCGAAGCCCAGAACTTTTAAGGACCCCGAAACTCGGGCTTTCGTTTGTAAAAATTATACCTTGTACCTGATTAGTGGATAGTGGTTGAGTTGTTGTTATCTGTTTAAATTCTATGTAAAATTTGTTAAGTTTTTCTACTTATGAAAGTATAACCTTTATTGAAATTTTAATTCATCATTCGACCTTGTAGTTAGACCAATTCCAGCCCGCGCCTTCTTTCACCTCTGCCTTCCACTGGTAACCTCGTAACAGTAATAATAATAATAATAATAATAATAATAATAATAATAATAATAATAATAATAATAATAATAATAATAATAATAATAATAATATTAATAATAATAATAGCGTTGTTGTTGTTGTTGTTGTTGTTGTTGTTGTGATGGAGTGTCGATGTGGTATAGGTGTTCCACCAGAGTCAGTGTCTGAGTATCGTCGTGTTGGAGTACGCAGTATTAAGTTCCGTATGTGTGTACTGCCTTGGAGTACGTATGTGTACCGACGTGGAGTCCGTGTGCGGAAGAGCTGATGCGAGTAGAGTTGGAGCAGTGTCAACTGTCGTTGTCGTGAGGAATAGTGTAGTAGTGTAGTGCTGGTTAGCAGTGTTGATCTGTTGCCTTATTATTATTCTTTTTTTTTTTTGCAAGTTGCTTTACGTCGCACGGACACAGATAGATCTTCTGGCGACGATGGGAGAGTAAAGGGCTAGGAATGGGAAGGAAGCGACGTGGCCTTAGGTAAGGAACAGCCCCAGCATTTGCCTGGTGTGAAAATTGAAAACCACGGGAAACCATCTTCAGGGCTGCCGACAGTGGGATTCGAACCCACTAATCTCCCGAATACTGAACAGTGGCCGCACTTAAGCGACTGCAGCTATCGAGCTCGGTTTGCTGTTAAGTGACCGTGTACTAGTTCGTCCTAGTTTTCAGACAGAAATGCCCTCGCTCTAAGAAATGCTATCACGTAACCGTTGTAAAGGAATTAATTTAAGCGGTTTCTTCCAAATGAAAACAACATAGATGGGATTGAAATATTCGCTTTCATTCCTTTTTCAAGAAAATCACTGAGCATATAATCAAGCAATGATATATGATTCATTCTGATTATTGGTTAAGATTTCCTACCTATCAAATTGTTATAACTTGATCGTTTAGCTACCTTCACGTTGTTAGACTCTGTGAGCGATGGGTAAGGGTAGGCTGCCAATCAACGCAGGATAATTGCTAGAACGACACAAGGTGCTGGTTCTAGGCTCGGTCAAAGACGTAGTAAAATACTATTTCAACGTAAACCACTGCTTCTGTATCGACAAGATTCCCTGCGCTTGATTGTACAATATAGAAATCGGAATGGAAGTGTGTTCCCATTTCGGATCTGATGAATCTCTGTCTTTGTGAATTAGCTTTAGCCATCGTGTATTTAATACACAATTCGACGTTGTTCCTGAATTTTTTTTCTTATAACCTGTACATCCTTATTACACCAGAATATTCATTTAATGGACATTAAAAGATTAAGTAAACACTGGGTGCGGACTGCCTGTGTTGAAATACAGTTTATTCTGAAAATTCTGAGTGTCTTCTTGGATGGAAACCGAAGAAATTTTGTGCGAGTGCCTAATCAAAGACTCTACGCAACCTGACTATATTATTAGTATTATTTATTTATTTATTTATTTATTTATTTATTTATTTATTTATTTATTTATTTATTTATTTATTTATTTATTTATGTGTAAGGACAATCTGAATTTATGTGTCTTTCTTGCTGACACATGATTGACAGTACGACATTAATCTAGTCGTAGGTACCAAAAGTACTCTGGAATTCAGTTGTTAACGTAATAAGCTCCAAGCATGCCGATATACCTATTAGTCTAACACAACACGGGAGACCTCACTTTAATCCCGTGACAGACCTAAGTAGGGTGGGATCATGTTCTTGACAGAGGAATGAGCACTTGAAATGTATATTTGGCGATCAAACCAGTATCTCGCCAGCGTACTTCATCACAGCTAGACCAATGCTGTTGAAATTAGATCCAGGATTGAATAGGCAAGGACTGCATTCAAGAGAATGAGCAAACTTCTCCGTAACAGGGAATTTAACATCAATCTTGGTCTTTATTTACTTCGCTTTTGCGTATTTTCTCTCTTATTTCTATGGTGCCGAGACTTGGACGCTAACAGAGATCACCACAAAAATACTTCGCTCTTTTGAGATATGGTGCTACTGACGCCTGTACTGAATATCATGGATTGACAGAATACATAACACTGAAATACTCCAACGCCTGAACAACATCAAAACATCAAAAAGGAAGAAACTTGAGTATTTGGCCATATCAATCGAAATGATAAATATGGATTATTTCAGCTTATCTTGAAAGGTAAAATTGAAGGAAGGAGAAGTAGGGGAAGAAGGACAATATCTTGGCTACGGAATCTACGAGAATGGTATGGCCTCAGTACCCCCCCCCCCCCACACTCTTTTCCGTGTTGCTGGCAACAAGAACCAGATCGCCCTGATGACAGCCGACATCCAATGACGATATGGTACAATAAGAAGAAGAAAAAGAAGAATTTCAAACCGGAATTCGTGATATGAAAGAAATCTATAATGTGTAACCTTTTGTAGCAATCAACAGCCAAGCGGGCGACTGAAACGCAGCCAGCTTGACTTCTTTACATTTTGCTTCATATTCCTGAATTTGTTCGCCCATAGCTTCAAAAAAACACCTATTTGCAGAAGGACAAGATGTTTTTCCTCATGGCCCATATTTATATCCACAAATCCGAAGCTGAAAATATCTAGGTGAAGGTTACTCTTTCCAACTCATGGGATCTAAAGAAGCCACTGTATATTAAGTGCTATAACGTGAGAGCTAGAGGTAGATTATGTAAACACACGAATCGACGGAAAGTTCAGTACTTATACGAAGGGACCGAAGTTTTCCGCATTTTACGATAACACCGCTTTCTAAAAACATTCCCTAGAATGCTATAGAAGTAGCGTTATTAGCGTTATTAACAATTCGAAAATTAGACAGATTTGCTTCCCGAAATAAAACGAAATGAGATAATAACGCGATCATGTCAACTTTTATCAATTTTTGTATGCATAATAATGTGAATTCACGGTGTTTGCCTTCTTATAAAGATTTTTCCACCGCCAGAATATACCATCGTGTCCATCATAGTCTTACAACGTCAACTTCTTCTCCTTGTTCTGTTACGGCTAGTATTATTCTCAAGGTGAGCATTAGCGCAAAGGAAAGGGCTCTTGAATTTAAAAATAATGGATGATGTGCATCCGATTCCGAAAACTTTCTTTTTTTGCAAGTTGCTTTACGTCGCACCGACGATGGGACAGGAAAGGGCTAGAAGTGGGAAGGAAGCGGCCGTGGCCTTATTTAAGGTACAGACCCATCATTTGTCCGGTGTGGAAATTGAAAACCATGGAAAACCATCTTAAGGGCTGCCGAGAGTTGGGATCGAACCCACTATCTTCCGTATACTGGATACTGGCCGGACTTAAGCGACATCAGCAAACGAGCTCGGTGATTCAAAAACCATAATGTGTTAATAGTGTAACTGTACGATATCTTGAGTTAGGAAACACGTGTACCAAGCATGTGCGAAGTGAGAAACACCAATGGGTGAAGAGATCATCTACAGCCAGTACATCCTATTGTCATACGAGGCAACAGAGTATTGCACAGTGTAATTTTGCTGCAAACAAAAGTTATTGGAGGGGATAATTTAGCCAAGAGGACTACGGAATCTTGCCTTAAGCGAATATACCACTAGACAAATTGAGCACCCTGCTATTAAAGACTATTATTATTATCTCCATGGCTAAATGGTTAGCATACTGGCCTTTGGTCACAGGGGTCCCGAATTCGATTCCCGGCAGGGTCGGGAATTTTAACCATCATTGGTTAATTCTGTTGGCACTGGGGCTGGGTGTATGTGTGGTCTTCATCATCATCATCTCATCCTCATCACGACGCGCGGCTCGCCTACGGGCGTCAAATCAAAAGACCTGCACCTGGCGAGCCGAATATGCACTCGGACACTCCCGGCACTAAAATCCATACGACATTATTATTATTATTATTATTATTATTATTATTATTATTATTATTATTATTATTATTATTATTATTATTATTATTATTATTATTATTATTATTATTTTCAGAAACTGAACTTCATAATATTAATTTCTATTATTTTTTAGCACGTGCTGGAAATTTGTCACAAGTTAGATTGTTAAGAGAGAAGTATGTTCCACCGCTGAGACATGAAAAAGATCAACAGGTGAAAGAAGCAGTCTGCAGTCAGTAGGTCATGATATTATGTGATGAAACGACAGATCGGTTGGGTCGATGTGTATTTATCATGTTCATTCGCCCTCTTCAACCAAATAATTGAGTAGGAGTTGTGTGCTGCTGATATGCATATTCTGGGAGCAGCTCATACAAAATCATGCAGCAGGGCAATGCTTAATTCTGTACAGAAAGTACTCTATTAACCACGACAATATCTTGGGATTGGTGAGCGACAGTGTAAAATACATGTCAAAGTGCTTTAGTTCCCTGGGTGCCTTCTTCTGAGCGGATGCAGTTCGCATTCATTTTTGGGCACACCGGCTAAATTTAATGGGATTCATATTCACGAAATTCTAAAAAAGAAATAACGCGAAATTCTTCAAAAATAACCCCGATTGCCACCAAGAAATTAAATGAAGAACGCAGGTTCCTACTTATACACCTTTCCAAGTTAACTTACTTCTACGAACAGGAAGTGAGGAAGATGCCATCAGACGTGTTCTTAGAAGTAACATACAGCATTCAATTTCTGCTGTATGTTGGGTACTACACTATCGAAGATGTTTAGTATTACAATTTTCATTGTCGCATAACTCACACATTTCGTATATCTTCTCAACTGGGTGATTATATAATTATTGTTGTATCAAGTTCATAGCTCGAGGTAATTTTCGCATAAACAAATCGTCTATCACTCCAAAAACTTGCATGATGTTGTTTGACTGTAATATACGATGTTATGAAATATCATAACGACAAACTGGAGGGGAAATTCACAGAAAAACAATGTGATTTGTATTTCTGCGACTAGATTATAATTTGCTAGTGGCTTAACGTTGCTCTAACATATCGAAGGTGTTTGGCGATGCAAGGCTGGGAAAAGATAGAATTGTGGCCTTAATTAATGGGAGACCACGATAAACCATCTTCAAGGCTGCCGATGGTGGGATTCGAGCCTACCATATTACGAATGCATACTTACAGCTACGCGACCTTAACCGCGCAGCCACCTCGCTCGGTTTTCTGCGGTTAGTACATTTCCCTGACAAATACACAGTCTGCAGCAACATTCATGTGTTGTACTGTACCCTTGCGTGTTCTGTCGACGTTAAGTGCAGAACCAGATTTTGACGGGACAGATTTTATGCGACTGCAGTAGTAATGTTCTCTAATGGAGATGAGTGGCATCAGTAGATACAGATCACATATAATAATAATAATAATAATAATAATAATAATAATAATAATAATAATGAAGGTAGCAAGTAGGGACCCTCTTCGGAGGCAGCCCTGCACAGGGAGTGGCGCCCCTGCCTATGCGAGTCCCAGAGCACACTGACCCGGTGTGTATCATCTGGTAAGGGTCCCAGCTCAGGGTTACGAGTGAAGACCTCATCGGAATCTACGGCGGAGAAGTTGAACTTCGGAACGGTGGAGATTGCGGAAGAGGCAGCCCAGTACTCAGGGAATAGTATGAGTACACAATTTATCAGCAGCGTTTGTCTCCCATGTTAGCGGCTGCTGCAAGGTGGTCGATCAACGGTCTCGATGGCGAAAGAGGAATATTAACTCCGAATGGCAATGAGAGCGGAAGAACCTAGTGGAGTAAACCACAAAAGAAAAAAAAATTCGCACTAACAATCCGATCTTACTTTGAAACCTAATTCCTTCCTTCACAAATCACAACCTCATTCGCAGGATGGAAACGTCGCTGAAAGAAAGCACTATCCCAGGTGGCAGTTCGGCAGAGATATCCACCATTGCACTATGCAATGCACCGGGACCTAAGGTTCTGGGGAGTCCGAACATCTGAGAAAAAGACGAGTCGGAGCGTCTTGAAACACCTTCCAAATTGAAATTGAAGAACTATTTTATTGGAGGAATAAAGGTCAACTCACTTACCAGGGTCGGAAAGCAAAAACAACTAGAAAAGCTTTTCAACCAAAACCGAATCTAGATCCTACCTGTACAAGAGACAAGATTCCTGGAAGTAAACATCATAGATATCAACCAGTACAGAATATTCAAAGGAAAACAGGCGATTGGAATAACTACCAATAGGCCTCTGCTCAGAACCTGCTTCTACATAAACAAGAGGTACACTCTCATCAACTGTCACACCCCAATCAACGAAGACAACAAGAAGAACTCAAAAAATTTGATGACTTCTGGGACCTTCTAGAAACTGAAATCACCCGGATACCCAAGAGCAACGTAAAAATCCTGCTGGGAGACTGCAACGTGCAGATTGGGAAGGAGTGAAAGCACGGAGACGTCGTAGGGGAATTTGCAGCAAGTAGGAGACAAACAAAAATAGGGAAATGCTCATTGGACTCTGCAAATCTTTTCAGTTGAAACTATTGTCAACACACTTCAAGAAATTCTCGTGAAAATCAAAGACATGGGTATCTCCGAATTTCGAACTAGGGGAATTAAAACAGGATCGCGTAGCGATAACAAGGAAACACTCAAAGGATGTGATGAACGTCAAAGTGACTAGGAACGATGAATTCGATACAGACCACTATCTCCCAAAATTTAAAATCCGTTTACCGCCAGTAGAACAAAAAAGAGATCCACCTAAAATGATGAGATACAACACGAACAAAATGAACATGGAACGCAAATAAAACACTCGGAAAGACTAGGGGGAAAAGAGAAATATGGTGGAATGAAGAGTGCGAGGACACTCTAAGGGAGAGTTTCGAGAAATTGAGAATATTGAAATGCTCCAGAGAAAAGGAACATATGAAGCAATTTAGGAAACAGAGGAAAGAACATCCAGGATATTTCGAAGGACTAAATGATCATTTGAAGGAGCTCAATTGGATGAGATCCAGACCGACTTTGTCAGGAGTAGTTCCATAGAACTCAAGGATACCAGGTGCCAAGTTTGAGCTTCGGAAACGAACGGGGTAAAATCTGACTGAACAACCAAGGAAATTGTGAGATATTAGCCAGATATTTCCACACACCCTTGAATTGTCCTTCCCCAACCTCCAAACTAGAATTTCGAGACATACCAGAGCACTCAGAACATGACGAACCACCAACAAACGAAGAAGTCAATGAGGTCCTTGAAAACATCAAAAACAACTGAGCAAGTGCAGAAGACTCGATAACGGCGCAGACAATTTGAAATGGGCAGAATCGGAAATGTTAGATAATCTTTACCAAATCATCAGGAAATCTGGTAGAAGGAGACAATCCCAGAAGAATGGAAAACAGCACTTATCCATCCGCTGCATAAAAGAGGGGACAAACAGGATGTCAGCAACTATAGGGGCGTGTCCCTCCTCCCGATCGCCTATGACGTCCTCTCAAAACTGCTTCTTAATAGAATAGAGGCGAATCTGGACCAACAACAAGGGGAATACCAAGCAGTATTTAGGATAGGCTGCTCCTGTATTGAACAAATATTCAAACCGAAGTCAATACTACGTCACAGAATACTGAGTGCTAAGAAAATTACGGTGTCGTTTATAGACTTCAAAAAAGCCTCCGATTTGGAGGACAGAGAGACCTTAGATATGATCATTAGGGAATATGGAGTCAAAACCAAACTGGCAAATATAATCAGAGGGACCCTAACAGGCACAACCTACAAGAAAAAGATCTTCGGGAATCTCACGCAATCATTTTAAATCAAGACAGGCGTGAGGCAAGGCGATGGACTATTCCCGCTCCTATTCAACAGTGGCCTAGAACAAACAGTGAGAATATGGAACTCAGAACATGAACATCAAGGGATAATCTCGATCTGTCCAGGGAGAAAATTAGGAGGGATCAGAGTCAACTGCCTTGCTTTCGCTGACGACTTTGCTATACTATCAGAAAGTCCAGTAGTCGCCACCATCCAGATTAACTTCTTAGAAGGAACCGCCAGCAAAACAGGACTCAGGATCTCAGCAGAAAAGACCAAATTCATGACGAACATCAAAGATGGACCAAAATTCCTGGAAACAGAGATGGAACGGATAGAAAGGCTCAAAAGGTTCAAGTCCTTAGTGAGACCATGCAGGAGAATAGATTAGAAAGAGCTGCAATGGAAGATGGGATTTCAAAATCGGAGTGGGCATACTTCTTGACAAAAACATCTACAGTAAGAAGGGCTTACCCTGGAATTTCAAATTAAAACATTACAACACCGTGGTCAAAACGGAATGCCTGTATGCCAGTGAATGCCTGTCCGTGAACAACAAGCTGGAGAAACTAGAGGCCTTGGAAAGAAAATCCTCAGAAAGCGGATGGAAACATCGGATCACAGAAGGTGGAAAGAATCTCAGAGACCATGAATAAAAGGAGATTGGCATTTCACGGACATCTGTACAAAATGAATGCAAACAGACTTACCAAGCAAATATTTGATTACTTCTGGAGAAAAATACCACTACAGCATGGGTTGAGGAAATGAAGAAGGATATGGAAAGGTTAAACATCTCGGAAGTCCAACTGTTAGAAAGGAATACGTTTAGGAACACAGTGAAGAATTTGGAAGGGATTCAAGGCCGCAGGAAAAACTAAGAAGATCGGAAGAGCCTGGACGGATGAACAACGGAAGTAGGCCAGCGAATGTATGAAGGAGTATTCGACACAGAGGAAAATCCACACGAAGAGAAGAAAATAAATTGAAGCGTGATCCTTAGTGATCCATTCGCTTGTAAAAAATAAATCTTATTGTTTTACGTCCCATTAACTATATTTGACGCTTTCTGGAGACGCCGAGGTACCTGAATTCACTCCTGCAGGGGTTCGTTTGGCGTGCCAATAAATCTATCGAAACTAGGCTAACGTATTTGAGCGCCTTCAAATACCACCGCAACAAGCCAGGATCAAACCTGCCAAGTTGGTGTCAGAAGGCCAGCGCCTCAACCGACTGAGCCACTCACATCAGTCAGCAATAGTCGATGTAATATTACCGAACAAGTCAACTCAGCGCATTGCGGCACGGCCAGTTATGGTTGCTAGCTCTCTACTCGGGATACAGGTAGGTTCGAATCCCCCATCGATCATCCTCGGGATGGCTCTCCGTTGTTTCTCCATTTCAAATCTGGGAAAGTGCTGGGGTGGTACCTTTCTCAGAAT
Organism: Anabrus simplex; assembly: GCF_040414725.1. Lineage (NCBI taxonomy): Eukaryota > Metazoa > Arthropoda > Insecta > Orthoptera > Tettigoniidae > Anabrus > Anabrus simplex. The sequence goes on along the minus strand of NC_090266.1, from coordinate 1,125,773,097 downwards.
CACAGCCACTTCCTTTCCTTTCCTAGCCTGTATAATTACACCTACACCAGCAGAAAACACTCTGACACAGCGGTACATGTAGCTCACCCATACGGGGTGTACATGGAAAAGCTGCTATAGAACTGGTGAGCCGGACATGTCCTCGGACACTCCCGGTTCTAAAAGCCATGCGTTAAAAAAGTAGAATGTTACTGTTGATCAGCAATATCGCCTGTATTATTGCGGATTATCAGCAAAGTCAAAAAACAACCTCCTGTAGTGGCTTCCCATCCCTACCCACATCCTTTTACCAGGTCTACGCCACATGAACAATCTTGTCCGCGAAGCAAATAAGATATAGGAAAAAAATCGCCTCCATTTTACCAAGACATCCATTGAATCGCATCAACCTGGCTGAAATCCAGGCACCCTCCCCTGCTGCTGGCTCGAAGACTGATGAAAGACAATTACTCTGGATTGCAATCCTCGAATGAAGAATGGACTGCTAAGGCCCCCGATGAATGGCGATCGATCTTCGACCATATGCAGCCCCACCAACATTTCATCTTCCGCTGAGTAAATAGGTCTCACTAAACAGAGTGCGCATTGGGCACGGAAGAAGTGATTCTGCGATGCATTCTTCTGGGCCTTGGGCCTTCTCCAAGCTTTGACTGTAGTGAAGAATTCCAGATAATGTGACACATCACCATCAGATGCCGCATAGATTGTCCTCCGGAACTATATATCAACTTATGGCAGCGTCAAGAGCGGCTATTCAGTGCTGCAACAACTAAACATGCTCGTTTAGTTAATGAATATATAATTTATATCATTTCTGCTCTGTTTTGTATTTTTCTCTTTTCTGTAATGCACACATCTCTCACGATTCCTACTTCGTGTTTTATCTCTCGCTTTTTATATTTATTCTGTTTTTTAATTTATTCATTGTGTTATTAATTGTATACTTTCCTTCAAAATTTGTGCGCGGCTTACCTTGCATCATAAGCTAAATAAATAAAATGGGATACATTTCGTTTTCTTCCGGCTTGGCGATATTGGGTAACCCTAGGTCAAAGAAGACTTGTTTCCCCCGTGTCTTCTTCTTCTTCTTCTTTCTCTTCACGATTTCCTGCAAATTTAGATGGTTATCATCATTTTCCTGATCACTGTGGGCTATTGACCACGCAGTCTTGCATATTACAAAACCAGTCACAACAATCAGGACCTTCATCGGCACTTAATTCGCTTCCATGAACGTTGAACAATTATTCCATTGCCAGCGATATTAGGCTATAACGGAGTTAGAACTAAAAGTCTAAATTCGTGAATATCTCAATTATCGTGGCCTGTAAGGTAAAATTATATGATACTTAAATGATCATACATTCAATTTTTATCTCTTTTGTTGTGCATTTATTTATTTATTTATTTATTTATTTATTTATTTATTTATTTATTTATTTATTTATTTATTTATTTATTTATTTATTTATTTATTTATTTATTTATTTGACTTTAGCAGTGGCAAAGTTAGGTCTCGTGCCCTCTCTTACACTTAACCATATACATTGCATGTTAATACATACTGTATATAAAATAGGTGTACTATTCTATTATAAAATGAAGGATAACTTACCTAACTAACACGTATGGAGAACGTATAAAGAAGAATGAAAGCAAAGCTGAACAAATAAAGCAAGCAGAAACAAATCCGGAGCTTAAAAGTAAGAAAAGAATGAGTAAGAGTCATAATGAAAAGTTACATGTAAACCGAAAAATATAAGCAATGCATAAACAGAACACATACATAATAAAGTAACGGAAATACATGTGTGACAATAAACAGTGACCTATGTATACGAGTTAACTCCGCCACTGGGAGATACCACGGAAATCCCAGTGCCAGTCCCAAGCCTGGACAAAGGAGGAGGGTCAATGGCTGGTTATTGAGTCTCAGTGTGGACACCAATGCCGAGTGGGTGTCTACGGTAAATACTGAGAAATGCTCGAATTGGAGGGTTCGCCTACCAACGTAACCAGCAAATCCTACTCCCTAAGGAGATGGGTGAGGGCGAGTATCCGGCGCCTTAAAACGGAATGTTCTCGGCTATGGTATGGTAACCCAGAAAGAAGGTTCCCTGGTCCTCCAGGTTGGAGGTTGTGCGCAGGGCTAACATCCCAGCCACGTGAAAAAATCTTGTTACGAGACTTACCTACAGAGATAGCCGGATGGATAAATTGATGACGACTAAGCGAGGAAAAGGAAAACGGGATGTTATTTTTGGAACCTGGAATCTGCTAAGCCTGTACCGAGAGGGAGCCTTTAGGAATCTGAAGGAAGTTTTAAGGAATTTTTAAGGTGTCGATTGCTGCACTGAAAGAAATCAGATGGAAAGGTGCGGATATTATGGACTCGAGAAATTATACCATCTTCTTCAGTGGGGGTGATAAAAACCAGCTGGGAACAGGATTCATGGTAGCAAATGATTTGAAGCAAGCGGTTCTGCGGTTCAAACCCATGAATGAGAGACTGTGTGCCCTACGCTTAAAGTTCACCCTGTTTAACATAACAGGTTTCTGTGGTCATGCTCCTACGGAAGACTTAAGCGAAGATGTGAAAGATGAATTCTACAGTGTACTTGAGAAAGAATATGATGCAGCGCCAAGACATGATGTTAAGATTGTTCTCGGAGACATGAATGCTAAAGTAAGAAGAGAAGAAGCATTTCGACCAACGGTTGGACTGCATAGCATCCACATGGAAAGTAATGATAACGGACTTCGGCTCGTAGACTTCGCAATAGCACACGAGATGACTATCTCCAGTACGTATTTCCACGGAAGAATATTCACAAGGTAACATGGAAATCCCCCAATGGAGAGACAGAGAATCAGATCGATCACGTTCTTATCGACCGAAGACACGAGTCGGACGTTATGAACGTCAGAACAAAGAGGGGGTAGATGCAGACTCAGACCACTATCTTGTGATAATGAAATACAGACAGAGAATAGCCAATATCACGAAGACACGGGGAAAGATGTCTTTGAAGTTTGATGTACAGGCATTGCATAGAGATGACATGAAGAAAGAAAGCTATAGGGAAGTGGTTGCTGAAAAGCTCAGAGGTCGAGAGCAAGAACTAGAAGGACCTACAGTGACTCAGCAGTGGAAAGTATTACATGATACTTTGAATAGTGCAGCCGCAGAAACGGTGGGATTTCAGAAACGTGTGAGGAGAACGGAAGGGTACGATGACGAGTGTCAGGCAGCAGCCTTAAGACGTGATGAAACAAGAGGAAAAACACTGCAGCGAAGAACAAGAGCGAGCACTGCGAGATTCCAACAAGCTAGACGAGAGGCGAAGAAGGTATTGAGAAGGAAGAAGAGAGAGTGGGAAAAAGAAAAGCTACAACAGATCGAGGAAATGCAGAACAGAAAGGAGGTCAGAGCCATGCTCCAAGGAGCTAGGGTAATTAAGAAGGGATTCCAGCCAAGGACAAAATGTTGGAAGGATAAAGTAGGCCACTTGATTGGTGATGAAAATGGAGTAAGGGAAAGGTGGGCAGAATATATTGAAGCCCTTCTCAACCCTATAGAGGAGAAAATCCAGGAATCGCAAGAGCAGGTGGGAGATGATCAGTTGGTGGCAGATGGCGAGGAGGAAAACGTGCCTGAAGTGGCCTTACAAGAGGTGAAGGAGGCAATATCCCTCATGCATAATAATAGAGCGCCAGGAGAAGATGAAATTCCAGCAGAGCTTTTCAAGTATGGTGGTGAGGAAGTTTGTAGAAAGCTGCATGATCTCATTTGTGCAGTGTGGGTAAGCGAAGACATACCAGAGGATTGGAACCTAGCGGTCATCTGCCCCATCCATAAAAAGAACGACCAGACGGTATGTAGCAATCACCGTGGAATCTCCCTTCTCAATGTGGCATACAAGATCTACTCAAAAGTGCTAGCGAGGAGATTAGAAGCATATGCAGAGAAAGAACTGGGTGAATACCAGTGTGGATTTCGACAGAACAGGTCAACAATTGATCACATCCTTTCATTACGACTGATTCTGGCGAAGTGCCACGAATATAACGTCAGCGTGCATCATCTCTACGTTGATTATAAAGAGGCCTATGACAGTGTCCATAGACCCAAGCTACGAATGGTATTGGAGGAAATGCAGGTGCCCAGAAAGATCATCAATCTTGTGGAAATGACATTGAGGAATGCCAGAGCTAAAGTGAAAATCCAGAGGAGGCTGACCAGGGAGTTCCCAGTGCGAGGAGGGCTTAGGCAGGGAGATGCTTTGTCGACGACCCTCTTCAATCTTTGCCGGGAGCATGTCATTAGGAATATACCACTGAACCCTAGGGGTACCATCCACAACAAGTCGTTTCAGTATATGGCATTTGCGGACGACGTTGTCCTTCTTGGTAAGAACACAAGAGAGTTGACGGAGGCACTACGGTGCATGTGTGAAAGTTCGAGACACCTGGGGCTGAGAATCAATAATGAAAAGACGCAGTATATGGTGAGCACGAGGGAGAAGGGAAGGTTCCAAGGGGTGAGAGACCTGGAATTGGAAGAAGGAAAGCATGAGAGAGTTGCAGAATTCAAGTACCTGGGTGTCATGGTAACGGAAAACAACTTAGTCAGTGCAGAGATACAAGCACGCATCGCAGCAGGCAGTAGATGCTTCTATGCATTTCACAAACTATTGAAGTCCACCAGTCTATCTAGAAGGCTTAGGCTCACTGTGTACCGTACCATAATACGGCCAGTAGTTCTTTATGGATGTGAAGCCAGGACGCTTACGGAAAGTGATAAGAACAGGCTCCGAGTATGAGAAAGAAAGGTGCTGCGGAAGATGTATGGGGCTGTATGTGAAGAAGGCGAATGGCGCATCCGAACAAATCAAGAGGTGTACCAGCTCTATGCTGCAGTAGACCTGGTTGCAGAAGCGAAGAAGGGACGCCTGAGCTACTTGGGGCACGTGGTGGGAATGGAGGAGGAGATGGTTCCCAAGAAGGCACACGAGCAACACCCTGAAGGCAGAAGGAGGCAAGGAAGACCTAGGAAGAGATGGTGGGATGATGTCAGAGAGGATGTGCAGGCGTTCGGGATCCGGAACTGGAGAAGGTGTGCGGCAGACAGAGATGGTTGGGCGACAGCTGTAGCAGAGGCCAGGGTCCTGCATGGACTGTAGCGCCAGGAGAGTGAGTGAGTGAGTAATGTACACAAGTTAAAAGCTAAATATTATGTACATTTACCCTATAACAATAAAAATATAATAATGACCTAATATTAATTATAAGAACAACAGTGTTCTTCAGCTGTATAGTAAAATTGCCAGTGTTCCTAGCCTACGTACCACAATCACACAATCTATCATACGTTACCAATCACAATAGACAATCAGCGGCATTTAACATGTAACCTCTGCATGCAATTTTAAATTTTGTCGTTAAGTTAGAGTTCCTGGTAGCTGAAAGTGAATTCCAAAGTCGTGACCCAGCCATAACGAAGGATCTATTACACATTGAAGAGTGGTTGATGTGAGTAGCAAAGGAAGTGACAGACCTAATATTACCATTATGGAATAAGGATAATAAATGGAAATTTGAAGAAATGTATTTGGGTAGATTTTCCTTCAGAGTTCGATAAATCAACGTAGGTATGTGGAACTTCCGTCGCCTTTCGGGTTTCAACCAGGAATGAGCCGTGTAGCTAGGTGTTATATGAGCATCATAACTCAAGTTAAAAGGAAATTGAAGACCAGAAATCAATGCTCGTTGAAGTTCCGTAGTTTGTTGACGGGTCGCATCAACGAGGACAATGTCGCAGTAGTCAAGTTTTGGTAGTATCAATGTTTGGAGAAGTTTTATCATTATGTCTTCTGGCAAAATGTCCTTATGTCATTTCAGAGGGTGTAGCGTTGCGTACATCTTTCTACAGGTTTTTCTTACGCGTGCAGACCAGTCAAGAGTTTCACTCCGGGTCATACCTAGGTTCTTCACTTCCTTACTGAATGGGATTACGTTTGCATTTATTGTCACCGGAGAAATAGTTTAACTTTTAATACTTTCTGAGAACCGATTATAATTGTCAGAGTTTCTTTAGTGTTAAGGAGGAGAGAGATTTCACTGGCGAACACACTGAGTTGTTGAAGGTCAGAGTTCATATCTCTTACTGTGTTCGATATATCTTGTATAATAACGTGCCAGTAAATTTGGAGGTCACTGGAAGAACGTTGATATCGATTATACTTTATTTTAGTGGATATATCATTAATATATAGGGAAAACAGGAGAGGACGAAGGACACAACTCTATGTAGCTCCAGCCTTTCAGACCCGCCACTGTGAAGTAATATCGTGCGCTATAACACGTTGCTTATGGTCTGTAAAGTAAGAGCGGAAAAAGTTTGAATCTTCAGTACCAAAAAATTGATTCAAGTTTTTTAACGGTATCTGAATATTTATCGTGTCAAAAGTTCTGCTGAAGTCAAGGAGTGTAAGTATAGTCACTTGTTTTTCGTCCATTGCTTGTCTGATGTCGTCAGTCATCTTCAGTAAGGCAGTTGCTGTATTATGGCTCTTCTTGAAATCATATTGCAGCGAATCCAGAAAGGAGTGCGAGTGTCCTTTATTTGAACATGTGCCAACCGTTCCAGTGCTTTGGAGAGGGCAGGAAGAATAGAAATTTGACGGTAATCGGATAGAAATTTGGAACCTGGGTGCTTAGAAATTGAGATGACATTACCTAACTTCCAAATTGTTGGTAGTGTGCCATTCTGCAGGCAATAATTAAAGGTGTAAGTGAGAATGGGGAAAACAGCAAAAATAATGTACAGTTTTTAGATAAAACAAATATCGTATTCCGGAAGACATTTGGAAATTCGGGAAAAAGTAACAGTTTTACATATCCCCGTTATTATTCCTCGTAGGTAAAAAAAACATGAACATAAAAGATTGAAAATTATATTTTGCACAACTCATGTACAATATTTTGATTCAGCTAAAACTGACGGAGAAATTCGACTTGTACTGGTTGGATCACCTTGTTATTGCTGTAACACTCAATACTCATGCACCACACACACCATCTTCAAACCAAATAACATGCAGTTTCCCATACATGGCATATGCCACACCCTTACTGGTCGGAGGGCATGCCTTACAAGGGCTTCACCCGGCTGCAATAGCCACACTAAAATTATATACACTGACTGACAGAGCAAATGCAACACCAAGAAGGAGTGGTCAGAACTTTATGACAATTGCAGGGTAGACTGACGTCACTGAGGTATGCTCATGATGTGAAATGCGCCGCTGTGCTGCGCACGTAGCGAACGATAAATGGGACACGGCGTTGGCGAATGGCCCACTTCGTACCGTGATTTCTCAGCCGACAGTCATTGTAGAACGTGTTGTCGTGTGCCACAGGACAGGTGTATAGCTAAGAATGCCAGGCCGCCGTCAACGGAGGCATTTCCAGCAGACAGACGACTTTACGAGGGGTATAGTGATCGGGCTGAGAAGGGCAGGTTGGTCGCTTCGTCAAATCGCAGCCGATACCCATAGGGATGTGTCCACGGTGCAGCGCCTGTGGCGAAGATGGTTGGCGCAGGGACATGTGGCACGTGCGAGGGGTCCAGGCGCAGCCCGAGTGACGTCAGCACGCGAGGATCGGCGCATCCGCCGCCAAGCGGTGGCAGCCCCGCACGCCACGTCAACCGCCATTCTTCAGCATGTGCAAGACACCCTGGCTGTTCCAATATCGACCAGAACAATTTCCCGTCGATTGGTTGATGGAGGCCTGCACTCCCGGCGGCCGCTCAGAAGACTACCATTGACTCCACAGCATAGACGTGCACGCCTGGCATGGTGCCGAGCTAGAGCGACTTGGATGAGGGAATGGCGGAATGTCGTGTTCTCCGATGAGTCACGCTTCTGTTCTGTCAGTGATAGTCACCGCAGACGAGTGTGGCGTCGGCGTGGAGAAAGGTCAAATCCGGCAGTAACTGTGGAGCGCCCTACCGCTAGACAACGCGGCATCATGGTTTGGGGCGCTATTGCGTATGATTTCACGTCACCTCTAGTGCGTATTCAAGGCACGTTAAATGCCCACCGCTACGTGCAGCATGTGCTGCTGCCGGTGGCACTCCCGTACCTTCAGGGGCTGCCCATTGCTCTGTTTCAGCAGGATAATGCCCGCCCACACACTGCTCGCATCTCCCAACAGGCTCTACGAGGTGTAAAGATGCTTCCGTGGCCAGCGTACTCTCCGGATCTCTCACCAATCGAACACGTGTGGGATCTCATTGGACGCCGTTTGCAAACTCTGCCCCAGCCTCGTACGGACGACCAACTGTGGCAAATGTTTGACAGAGAATGGAGAACCATCCCTCAGGACACCATCCGCACTCTTATTGACCCTGTACCTCGACGTGTTTCTGCGTGCATCGCCGCTCGCGGTGGTCCTACATCCTACTGAGTCGATGCCGTGCGCATTGTGACCTGCATATCGGTTTGAAATAAACATCAATTATTCGTCCGTGCCGTCTCTCTTTTTTCCCCAACTTTCATCCCTTTCGAACCACTCCTTCTTGGTGTTGCATTTGCTCTGTCAGTCAGTGTATTACTGAATACTAGTCAAGTAATATATAGCCTAGTGAACATTTCACCTATACCTGGATATTCCTAATACCGAGTTGCGAGAAATACTGTTAATCCATTTTTCCATCATGGCACCACAGACACAGAAAGACAGACAGGCCGACAGATATAAATTGAACTACGCCTACACTGAACTTTGCATACATAATCCGAGAAGTTGAAATTTGAGGGGAAAATTCGAAGCATAGAAAAAATTTACATTGTCTATATTGTACACTTTTTCGCCTTATCGGTGCAATATATCAGGGTGTTTAAAATATACGTTAACATTTCAGCGTTTGATTCTTTATATATAAGGTTAAGGGATGTACTTCATGCATGATGGTGTCCCTGCACATGTTTTCTTTGTGTCCTTTAACAGATTAATTCACCTCAGGATATCTCTGAGTACATAGAGGTTGACCAACTGTTTGGCCTCCAAGCTCGTCTTATCTGAACCCGTTGTATTGGGGTACTTAGACTCGTCGGTGCATGCGACTGCTGTGGAAGATGACGCGACACTTCAAGAAAGAATTGTGCACGCTTGTAAAACGATATGTAAAAGGCCAGGACTTTCTGAGCATGTTCGCATAGCAATGAAACGACAAACATAAGGCTGTACTATGGCACGCGGTGAGCATTTCGAATACTCCATATAAAGTAATCAACAGAGTGTACTATTACAGGAAATTCAAACTAGATTCTAGCAAATAACATTCCAGCTTATGACTCTTGAGTGTGTGATATCTCAGTAATTACGAAATTCTAGACCCACCTTTATGACGTTTCTGTCACCTGTAACGCATGATGTATACATGTATTCTTAGTAAATACTCCCTCTTCGGTAACACGTTCCCAATACTAACTGAAAAAAATGACTTAGGAGTGTTGTTTGACAGTGAATTGTTATTTGTCCCCCATATAAGAAAGATAACCTCACGAGCAATTTCACTTCTCGGTTTGTTGTATAGATTTTCTGACATCACCGATATCCACACCCTCAGAGCCTAATATGTATCTTGCATCCTACCGATTTTTGAATTCGCGTCTCCCATTTGGACTACCTCTTCACCCACTGATCTGAATCACATTAACCACGTGCAGTCATTCTTCTGTGCCATTTCTAGAGCCAAAGTATCTGACTGACGTGACCTGAGCAGCAATCAGACACTGGATAAGTTAAACCTTCGCCCGTTATCTTCTCGCAGGAAAGTAACTGACCTTAGATTCCTATTTAACGCTGTTAAAGGTTTATTTCGTTCTCTTGAACCTGCATCCTTCTATGCCCTTCATGTTGAAACTCGCAAAACTAGGATTAATCCATCCCTTCATATTCCGTATTCCCGCCTCTCTCTTGTTCAAAGAATTTTATTTATCCGCATTCCAACCCTTCTTGAATTTTTATCTTCTGACAGGAACTTGGACAGTTTTTCTTCGTATGCCTCCTTTAATCGATTCTTCCTTAACTAAACCTAGCTCATTTTCTTCATATTCGTTTTACCTCTTCTCATTGCTGTAACCTCTGTTGTAGATAATGTCATATTTATTTATTTATATATTACTGTACTATACCGTTACTTACGTGTTATATCTGCATTGTATTTATCTTACGATACTTAGCTATAAGTTCTTCTCTTCCTTTCAATTTCAGTCTTTCATTTTCCTCATTGTTTCTTCTGCCTTCATGTTTTGTTGTTAATTGTTGTGTGCCTACATTGATCTTGTTAGTTTTTAAATTTTCTCCTCTATTTTTATCATTAGATGATTTTTCCTCATTGTTCTTCCACTTATTTTTTACGTTTTCATGTGATACTCCATTGTAAATATATTTTTCATTGTGGAACCCTGTAATACAGCTTCTCGCTGTTTTGGTTTCCCAAATAAATAAATAAATAAATAAATAAATAAATAAATAAATAAATAAATAAATAAATAAATAAATAAATAAATAAATAAATAAATAAATAAATAAATAAATAAATAAATAAATAAATAAATAAATAAATAAATAAATAAATAAATAAATAAATAAATAAATAAATAAATAAATAAATAAATAAATAAATAAATAAATAAATAAATAAATAAATAAATAAATAAATAAATAAATAAATAAATAAATAAATAAATAAATAAATAAATAAATAAATAAATAAATAAATAAATAAATAAATAAATAAATAAATAAATAAATAAATAAATAAATAAATAAATAAATAAATAAATAAATAAATAAATAAATAAATAAATAAATAAATAAATAAATAAATAAATAAATAAATAAATAAATAAATAAATAAATAAATAAATAAATAAATAAATAAATAAATAAATAAATAAATAAATAAATAAATAAATAAATAAATAAATAAACATCACTGTACTCTTGCCATGGATTTCTGAAACACCCTGTATGTGTCTGTGTAAGTACACCATAGCTGCTGGCCACTGTAATGGCCACCACACGATCTCTAATGGATTGATTTTTTTCCAGTTTGTTTTTCGTCGCACCGACACAGATAGATCTTATGGCTACGATGGGATACGAAAGGCCGAAGAGTGGGAGGGAAGCGGCAGTGGACTTAATTAAGGTACAACCTGGTGTGAAAATGGGAAACCACGGAAAACGATATTCAGAGCTGCCGACAGTGGGATTCGAGCCCACTATTTCTCGAATACTGGATACTGGCCGCACTTAAGCTACTGCAGCTATCGAGCTCGGTCAGCGGTGAATATGTAGGACCGAAAACTGAAAGCTGATCACAGACCAACTGAAATCTTCTAATGTAATTCCTCTAATTTTAGTCGCTTAAATACAACATGATTCCAGTGAATATCTAGGGTAGATTAAAACACCTTCAGAGTAGAGATTTGAACCTGGACTTAGAAAAGAATATTCCAGAGACATTCTCTATCCCTTTTATATTTAACTTCTTCACTGTGAGAAACTATATTTGTTGCATATAACCTATACGAAGGAGTAATACATATTAATTTCCTTATGTACTTATACAGTACAAAAGGATGGAACCACCAAGTAGATATTGAGTTTACAGTGTTTCAATATTGCTTTGAGAATATTTGACATTATAATACTGAAGTAGTAATGTAACTGTAAAAATATAACAAGGAAATTCATAATGTAAAAAAGGTCAATTTTACAGTCTAGTCACATAAAAATAAAATAGATACGAATACAAAGTAATGAACAGCCTAATTAATTAAATCTTATTTCTTCTCCTTTTCTCTGAAAGCAATAGAAAAGCCCCATTTCTGCGCCGGTTGTGTACGCAGCATAAAGTGACATTTTATCATGATCCAGTTTATATAAAACTTTATGACATTTGAAATTCAGGGTGTGAATGCAACACGGGTGTAAATAAGAAAAATACAATCCCTTTGCATCAAAGTCTTCTTTCGTGAATATATCTCTAACTAGGAGTCCGCAATTGACATCTTTTAACGTACACGCCATGTAGGTGCCAGTACGAAACATTCAATGAATAGTATGCTCGTTATGTGTAGGCAGTTTTATTTCTGCCCATTCAGCAAAACCGTGCCACTTTGATTCAAGCTTATTACCTTGATGCGTTGTATGCTCTGCGGTGTGTGTACTTTAATATAGTCTATACACTCCCTCCTACGCACTACCTAGGAATCGAAATTATACATAGGTACATAGAAGCCCTTCCCTACCACGCATGTCTTTGGACAACGATGCCAACGTTGTACCGAGGGCATAATAATACCGTGTTTAGAAGAAGTGTTCGACTGAGCCGTCCTATCAATACCGCATGACTTATAAACCCTAGGCACATCACAGTCAGGTACAAATGAAAAATAACCTGAATTGATTTCCAAGGTAATTCAAATAAAAAATTGCTAAATTTACTTTTAATATACGTATAAATAAATAGATGGAGACTGGAAATGCTGTCACATTTATCAATAGAGATCGAATTCTTTCATAAAAGAAATAAATCAAATCTTATACCTGAACCCAACGACAGAACCATGTTGAAACAACAGATCCCAGCTTACGCAATACAGGAAGTGGTGATCACTTGGAGAGGTACGCAACATGATGTTGGCTAGACGAGGAGTGGAAATAAACCGCGAGTAAACTGATGTTCAGGATTCCTGATCATTGGTATTTGGCACTATCTGAGGCACCGACTAGATCTATAAATCCAGTTGTGGATAAATAAATCGATTTTTGCTCTTGACAATAATATTACTAAACCTTTATTCCGAAAGCATTTTCGTCAGTCGTGATGTTTTTATACCAGTATAGATTATTCGAATGCCTAATAAAATAGTCTCTTGTGAAGTGTTCAGGCAAAATTATTTAGTTTCAGACAATAAAGTAGGACATTTTGAACTGGCAAATATACCAACATGTAATACATCGATATGTAGGTTAAACGAGCACTGGGAAGAAACACAGTATGAGTATTTGAACTATAATGTAAGCGTAAAATCACTATGTTGCGTGTAATTATACGTGTCGCACTTGCAAATTTACTTTAGAGAGTCAGAATGCATATATTTTTCATTTTGCTTTACGTCACACCGATAGGTCTTATGTCAACTATGGGACAGCAATGGGAAGGTAGTGGCCGTGGCCTTAATAAAGGTACAACCCCAGTAATAGCCTGGTGTGAATATGGGAAACCACGGAAAACCATCTTGAAGGCTGACAACAGAGCAGTTCGAACCCACTATCTCCTGAATGCAAGCTCACAGATAAGCAACGTTAGTCGCACGGCCAACTTGTTCGGTAGAGTTGGAATATTACTTTAATAAAATCCGGCAAAAGTCAAACTAAATATGAGTGTAATTATTTACAGCTAAACTTACTATGAAATTCTGCCCCTGTGCCCTTGGGTTATTGTTATAGCTTTCCAACCGATTATCTTCGGTTCGATGCTTGCCTCTGTCACGAATTCAAGACTGAATTTTGGAATCGGGTTACGCTCATTCTCAAGTAACTCAACAGAATAAAGAAATGAGAGAAAATCACACTTGGAAATTTCAAGTGGCTTTCTGTGGTTTCAAAAATCAACTCCAGGTAATGGTAGCATTGGCACCTGTAAATAAACCACGGTCAATTACTTTCCAACTCATATCTTAATTAGTTCCAGATAAACGCACTACGTCAGAAACACATGTTATCAGTGTTCGTACACAATGCACACTGGGAGCTGTAAACCAAGGTTTCCCAAACCCGTTAATGCAGCAACAACAACAACATAATAATGCATTCGGCTAAACATGTATTTGACCCTAGTTCCACTGTTCCCAGACTTTCACTAAAGAGGGCCGAGACGGTACTAACCTTTATGTCTACATTCACAATGGTGCTTTATTCTTTGTCATCACGCAACGTACCATATGGAAGTAATGAGGTTTTCTCACATTAATTTCACTTCGAAACGTGTTATTTTCGCATTGCTATTCCTCATTTCAATTACGGTCTTTCACCGCAATGCTTATTGTAATTACTCCGATGACATATCTTATCTGACTTCCGCAGTATCTGTGGTAGAATCCTATCAGAGTAAATATACTGTTTAGTACTATAATCAAAAAACATTATCTTCATCTCTATATTACAACAAATTCTCCCTTTAGTTAAGAGAAATGCCGGGCTGAGTGGCTCAGACAGTTGAGGCGCTGGACTTCTGACCCCAGCGTGGCAGGTTCGATCCTGGCTAAGTCCGGTGGTATTTGAAGGTGCTCAAATACGTCAGCCTCGTGTCGGTAGAATTTCTGGCACGTAAAAGAACTCCTGTGGGACAGAATTCTGGCACCTCGGCGTCTCCGAAAACCGTAAAAGTAGTTAGTGGGACGTAAAGCCAATAACATTATTATTAGTTTAGAGAAATGTAGTTATACTAACAGATAATTGAAAAATATATTTTTTACATATTTAAATGAAGAGAAAAACAATTTTTTAAGACTTGTTTTTCTATAAAATCAGCAAAGCAGTCTAGGTATTTCTGTGTATAAAATGTTCTTTGTATACGCTGGACCACGATCTTGGCCTTGCTCACTCGTTTCGTTAATGACTACCTGCGATCTGTACCAAATGTCACGTAAAACTCAGGGTTATCACACAATATTTATTTATTTATTTATTTATTTATTTATTTATTTATTTATTTATTTATTTATTTATTTATTTATTTATTTCGTTCTTAATGACACATGCCACTTGAAGGAAGAATATGATTTTTATCAAGGTTTAGAAATTACGATCTGAAGAATGAGCCATATCTCAAGGCCGTACGACGTACCAAAATCCAACAATTTTGTGTTCCCTACCGAATTACACAACTCAAAAATATTTTGCACCACCTGAACTGCTGAGGTACTAGGTTGCGTACGAAGCAACAGAAACCATGGGAGGAGCATACACACATTCTGTAATGAATCAGAGGTTTGCCTTGAAGAATACCCACAAATCTTTGAAAAACACGACGGATTATTTGGCAAAGTGCACAAGTCTATCAAACATGAATATCACAATCTGCGACTTAGTATGGGGTAACTTCAATCCCCGCTTTGAGGCATGCTTTGATCATTCGTGGTATACTTCCCACCTGGCAGTTGAGATCGTCCTGCTCTATCCTGCTCCACGTTTGAACAGAAGCCTTCCTGAGATTGTCCAGGATGAGAGAAGTGGCTTTCTACGTCTTCACGCTGCCCGTTGCTCCTGATCGCACGCATTTTCAACCTGGTAAATGCCAGTAGACACCGCAAACCATTTTATCCGACCGAGGTAGTATTTAACGTGACGAGAGGTATTCCCACGCATTGCCGCATTGCAGAACGAACCTCTTTCCATATATTGTCGGTATGGCCGAGCAAAGGACTTGAAGGTTCAATCCCAGTATACCCAGAATCCTTGTCACTTTATTGGTGTTGAACAAACAACTGCATTATTGTTTGGCAGATTAGTGTGGATTTCTTCAGTACAGGATCAGGATTTACACTCTTACACTGAATCCTTCGATATTTTACGTTAACGTACATACGGACATTAACAGCGTCATTGACGCCATATAGACCTACACGAGATTAGTGAAGATCTATTCTGATGTAGTGTCTGCATTCGTATGCTATTGCTAACACTTTCTGAAAGGAGCAAATAGGCTATGCATATTATTTTCTTAATTTACATTTAATTTAATTAATGGCGTGTTACCCTCAGAGAGGCCTGGTACAGGTCTTTCGTGATGACGGCGTTTTGGCGTCCTGTGCTTCTGTGGGGATGGGGCCCTACCTAAGATGAATTACATGTTATGCTTAAGATGGCACAAATACCCAGCCCCATAGCCAGAAAGAATCATTAATGGAGGCTAAAATCCCCGATCCAACCAGAACCCCTTAGACCACAGGCCAGCACGCTAACCATTTGGCCATAGAAGCGGGCTGGATTGAAATAGGTAGTATATTTGAGAGAAATTCCGCCTTTTAAATACTATAAAGTATGTATTTACCTATTAAACTGCAAATGAAATACAGTGGAAAATGTTTCGTCCGCTCTTCTGAGACAACTTCAGGGTCTTATTAAGTACGTGTTATTCCAAAATACAAAAAATCACGTTAAGATAAAATGAAATGGCAGTGTGAATTACTGTACAGCTGTTTTTCAATATTGGTAGTGTGTTTTATTTTGAGAGTATTAGGAGCAAGATCTTTATAATGGTGAACAGTCAAATGAGCCCACATAGGGTAACAATGTTAACACAATTTGCAATAGTTGACAAGAATGTGGCCTTAAAAATACAGGTATGTAAGAATGATGATATGATTGAGTGTTCCAAAATTAATAGTAATAAATTTGTTGTGGCTGATTTTTATAAACTTTTCTCACAATAAAAGTCTAGTTTTGTTGGACGATAGTCCTTACAAGCTATAATAATAAGATTGGACACTTTTCAATAGGATACAGCAGGCGGAATGTTCCCAGGAAATGATATGCTCTATAGTTGCTAATAGTAGTACCACCGGGCGAGTTGGCCGTGCAGGTAGTAGCGCGCGGCTGTGAGCTTGCATCCGGGAGATAGTAGGTTCGAATCCCACTATCGGCAACCCTGAAAATGGTTTTCCGTGGTTTCCCATTTTCACACCAGGCAAATGCTGGGGCTGTACCTTAATTATGGCCACGGCCGCTTCCTTCCAACTCCTAGGCCTTTCCTATCCCATCGTCGCCATAAGACCTATCTGTGTCGGTGCGACGTAAAGCCCCTAGCAAAAAAAATATTAGTAGTACCAGGGGTGAACTCCTCTCAAGTACATCGTTTTTAACATTACATTACTGTAATTTTCTCTTGGAAATTGGCCTAATCCTTTTCGCCTTTTCATTTTTAGACATTTTTATATACGCATCAACAATAATTTTGTCTAAACACCTTTAATCGGTGTACTTGAAGTTCTTTCATTTCACTTCAAGAATCTTCTTCAGATACATTTTTCCTGCACTGCACTATTCACTTTCCGTTAAGTGACTTATACCGCACACTATTCTCGTATTGAGAACCAGGTTACGTTTGTTAAACAGCCCTTGTGAGCCAAATAATAAAAATGCAGAGGCAAGTATTCTAAGTTGAGCGATGAGACAGCTATTATATGAGATTTAAAACATTGTGAGCAACGGAATTTAGGAGAGACGAGTGCCCAAAGCCTGGGAAGTAAAATATAAGTTCAAACAGATATGTTCCTAAAATGCAGGTGAATATGTTACACAGAGGAGACAAATGATCGGAATCAATGTGTACGAGGATTCCGCCACTTGACCTTTAATAGAACTCTCGGTCAATTATCGGCATCGAAATAGTGGGCCATGGTAAAAGAGAAATAATTTCCCTGGATTCTCATCCAATGTAGCAGTGGCTCGAATCCCGAATAATGCATGTGAGTTTTTTAAATCGAACTCACGTTCCGGTGGCACGGAAAGCACGTGAAACGGGAGTCTTCCAGAGCGATAGTCATGCAAAACTACTGTACAGCCTCCTTGCTTGTTGGATTACTTTTAGAAGACGCTCAACGTCCTGTCCCAAGTCTTAAACTTTGAAATCGAACCCGAGACGACCAAGTAGGAAGCCACTATGTTGGTAGTACATGAGATCATGGATCTGCAGACGGTGCAAGTCCCAATCTGTACTGAGCTATGTATTCTCTTTATTTCACAATGAAAGCGATCGATTTGTCAATGCTCATTATTTCTATTCATGAGCACTTGGCGAGTTGCCTCACGGGCTGATTTGCAGCCATTCTTTCACTTTTGTTTAATTTATAGCGTGATGTAAGCTCGTCAGCTCCGAGCGCATGCCATTGTACTAACTGCTGTGCATAACATCTGTAAAGTTGGAGTTCGATATGTACTTACGAACACCACCGCCGTAAATTAATTTCACACTACATTCCCTTTTTAGGACATGTAGCAATATTGATTAATGAGAAGAATGGAAACGGTTGATCTAATTATCAATCTACCTTTCCTCACAGATAATGCACTATTACAATATTACACAACAATTAGAGATTCACCAAAATGGGAACACAGAGATTTATGTAAGCACCTGGTTTTAAAGAATGCAGTAGTATAGTTCACCGTTCCCTGTTGAAACGTTTAGATATTATAACATACTCCTGGATAAACGTAAGTAAACCAATGCGAAATTGTTATAAATATATAATCATTTTTAACATACGTATTGATTAAATTGTAGTGAAAGTTATAAGTTTAAACATTAATTATTTATAGGTTATACCCACATGGCGCTACAACCCTTGAAGGGCCTTGGCCTGCCAAGCGACCGCTGCTCAGCCTGAAAACCTGCAGATTACGAGGTGTCGTGTGGTCAGCACGACGAATCCTCTCGGCCGTTATTCTTGGCTTTCTAGACCGGGGCCGCTATCTCACCGTCAGATAGCTCCTCAATTCTAATCATGTAGGCTGAGTGGACCTCGAACCAGCCCTCAGGTCCAGGTAAAAATCCCTGACCTGGCCGGGAATCGAACCCAGAGCCTCCGGGTAAGAGGCAGGCACGCTACCCCTACACCACGGGGCCGGCATTTATAGGTTATAGCAAACATATATCTTGACCAAATACGTTTCTGGAATTACATTCAGACTGTTGAATGTTCAGGTGTGGGGTTTGATCATTTAACAGAAATGTTTTTATTGTAATATCTTTGTGGTGAGACATTTCACGGTATTTCATTTATCGTTATACTAGCTGATGTACCCGTGCTTCGCTACGGAATTCTGCAGTGTATACAGAATTATTGTAAGTAGTGTACACGTTGTGAGTAAGATTGCATAAAATTGCATAGTTCTTAACGTTACCCCAGAAACGTGACGGGGATTCTCTATAAGTTTTTCTCATGTGATGACTGTTGCCTACTATCAGTCACAATCAAGTTGGGGAGTTTTCATCATGATGACAGATCCACTTTTCTAATACCAGTCAGAATCGAGTTGAGCGTTTTTTCATTATAACGACAGACACTCACTCTCCACCTGCCTTTTTACATCCTCAGGAAGACTGTCTTAGTGGTTTTCCCGTTTTTCCAACTGAAATGAACGTAGGTCATTACAATGACGTCAGTAGGAATGACGCGATTAAAGGCAATACTTTCTTATGAAATACTCGATCAAATGAAAAACCACCTATTTCTCACTTTTAACGAACAGACCTACGCTGCCGATCTATAAGTCCAAAGTTCCAGAGCTGGAATGACCAAGCCGCAGACAGCGTGATCCGTGAACACTCTTCTTCTTTCTTCGGCGGAGGGAGGGGGGAGTCGAATAGTGGAGAGTCCCAGGGCAAAAACTATGCCCTTTTACTAATCTGTTTCCTAGGAGTACCCGATGAGTCGGAAAAACCTCAATTCACCACACTGGCGGCGGAAAAATCTGTCTGACTTGAAGGCAAATTTTTCCTCCAAGCCAGAGGACAAACCCCCTCTTCACTGCTAATTTGGAATAAAATTACTGTAGAATTTAATAAAATTGGAAAGGAAGAAGCTTTTGTTAAGAAACGGCTCTTTGCAGACTTGAATGTTGAGTTATTTAGTGAATTGTGGTGCTATAATTTAGAGTAGGCTTAAATTGTAATTCTAGACCAGGTACTACTACTACTACTACTACTACTACTAAGAGCCTCTGCCTTAAGTTTGCACACTGCTCATTCAACACAGCGCGTCAGAGTAGGGATCGATTATCTGGAACACTATGATGAACTGATGTGTTACGTACCAGCAGTATCAGAAAATGTATGAACCAGAGGAATGGCATGCTAAAGAAGAAAATTTTCTAACTCCCCAGCTATTTCCCGCCAGTATAAAGTCAGGCTGTTATACTCGGTACGCAGCAGTAATCCCATCTATCGGAGTTGAGAGGCAGCACAAGAGACAAAGAACATCACAACAAACAATGGTCAACGTAATGTTATTGTTGATCAATGTTATGCGCTTTCGATATTGTAGGCCTTCATTAAGTTTCCTTCCGACTCTGAAATACCACTCTTAAAATAGCCGGTACGGTAAAACTGAATAAAACATAAATGATCGGAAATTGAATTCTCTATAACTTTTGTTATGTATTACTCTTCGATAGGACCAATAAAATAGGTATTTAAAAATTAAATTTTAGGCGCCTTCCCCTAAACTACAATTTCATCCAAGGTGAATAAAATTGTTTATAGCTTAGACTGTAGTTTCTTATTACCCAACTCTACACACCGATTTTCTTTAAAATCTGTTAACCCATTTCCTCGTGGCTCGGCGTTGATATGGACTTTGCAACAAAAATACACTTCATGAATATATGTGTTATCATAACCGGTACGGTAAAAATGTATAAGACATAAATGATCGGAAATTTAATTCTATATAACTTTAGTTATGCAGTATTTATCGATAGGACCACTAATAATATAACTATTTGAGAATTAAATTTTAGGCCTTCCACTAAACTCCCATTTCACTCAGCGTGAATAAAATTATTCATAGCCTAGATTGTAGAGGCTAATCCCCCGACTTTATATACCGATTTTCATGAAATTCTCTTCAGCCGTTTTCTCGTGATGCGTGTACATACATACATACATACATACAGACAGACAGACAGACAGACAGACAGACAGACAGACAGACAGAAATTACGGAAAAGTAAAAAGTGCATTTCCTTATTACTGTGGACACGACTGATACAGAAATACCATTATTTTCAAATTCTGATCAATGTACAGACAAAATTCTTATTTTATATATATAGATTTATCTTATTTTCTTCCATTTTCTTCCAGTTACTTTGCTTTCACTTATGTTTTTTTTAATTGTACTAAGCTTAATAACTTCGTGTTAAAATGCGACTAGTACGTCTATTGTAAATGAAGTTAGTCTCTGTTATAGATGAAAATAAATAAATAAAATAAATAAGTACATTATTCGGCACATCCTACTCCGAATTAATGGTACCTAGAGAGGTGTACGGAGTACGAAGAAACAGGGTTCTAGTTAGTCCACCACGCGTCAGCGCTGCAGGGTGTGAGATAACATGTGTCCTCAATTTGAATTAATGGCTGGGGATACTTAAAATATAAATGCAAACCTTCTTGTGAATTATGAAGTGAATGAAAGAATCCTGGATAGTTTCCACCTCTCACCGTAAATATTGTATTTTGGGTACAAGAATTATTGTTTTACGTCGCACCGACACAGATAAGTCTTATGGCGACGATGGGATAGGAAAAGGCTGGGAGGGGTAAGGAAGCGGCCGTGGCCTTATTTAACGTACAGCCCCAGGAATTGCCTGTTGTGAAAATGGGAAACCACAGAAAACCATCTTCAAGAGTGCCGACAGTGGAGTTCGAACCAATTCTCTCCCGGATGTAAGCTCACGCATGCCCGTCCCTAACCACATGGTCAACTCGCCTGGTATATTGTATTATAAGGAAATATTTAATTTATATAGGTATTGTACCAGGAAATGATTGTGGGTTTTGGGCATGAGAAGGATCTCAGGTAGTGTAACGGTGTTTTGGAGCCGATACAGAGAAGGATAGAATCGCAGGGCGAATAATAGATGGTTATACTTTTTCTACAAAATTTATTAATAGTATTCAAAAATATATCACCCTGCAATCTTAATGTAGAACTCAAATCTATCATCAATATTTGTCAAAATCAATGATTTATATCGTGACCTTCTTGAAGTCAGTTTGAAAATAAATATCACTCATTCATGGAACATTAATATCCTACAGTCTTTCTAAATCTCGTGAAAACACAAGATATCAATTTTGCACCTAGAGTCTTTCTACGTTTTAAATCACACAAAAATGAACACACACATTTAACATGAAAAAATTGAGTAAAATATTTAAACTCTTGTGGAGTGTCTCTCAGTTTGGATTGTAAGAAATGATAAAAAAACTTGAAAACCCTAAAGTTTATCTAGGTAACGTGAATTTGAAATAAATTTATCACACTATGTGAACTTCTTTGATATGACGAGAGAATTATGGAATACTTTTCACGCGAAGCACTGATAATATCACTGTATTGGATTAACTGTTTGGTAAAAGTCAGTCAGTTTTTAATTACTCACTCAGAACAGAAATATCTGCTTACGAATGTTGAAGTTGGAGACTCGGCGTCTGGAACATTCCGCGGAGTGCGGAAGAAGAATCGAACTCGGCGATGTTCCGTGAAGAGACCACGTCGACGTTCCTCGAAGGGTAGCATAGATGAAGAAAGGATGTCCGATATAGCAGGATGCAGTATTTCACCAAGGTTTCCGTCACTCTTGGAGGTGATATTAGCACATGGAAAGTTCAATTGGCACTGTGCAATTCAGTGATCACGGAGATTATTACCAGTCACTGTCGTGATGCACAGTTCTGTTCTAACTCTAATTTTACGATATTAATTTAATATTTACAGTCCTTGTGGCACAAAACACAGTTCATAATCGTCACTGATTACGACTGAAATTATGATTGCGAATTAATAAGCACAGTTCAAACACTTGAAAATGTAATTTGCAATAGTTTTTATCACAGTGTCTGAACAATTGTTGTTGACAGATTAAGATGATTTTATGGTCACGTTTATATAACACTAGTCAGAATTATTTAATATGACTATAAAAAGTTCTTAATGTTCTCTGAGTTTATTATAGTGTTGATCGAAAGATCGAGAAAATTCACTGGGAAAAATAGCAAAGTCTTGTCCTGTTATGGAACAAATGTTAAGAAAATAAGGTTACACACAGTTCACTGTTATACTGTCTTGAAAGAATGTGTCCTAGAATGATTAAAATTGTCGTAAATTATGATTTCCTTTTGCCACACACGATAATTTAAGATATCGTCATAGTTCACAATTACACGAAATTAGTGAAGTGCACCAGTCCGTAAAATCTCAGATACTTGAATTCTCACTCCAAATTATGGTCTTATCCAGTTAATAATTTCAAAAATGTGATATTACGGAAACGTCTAGAATCTTACTGTCATCACGGCGTGTTGGAACTTCATGTACGGTACTAGTTCAACGGCGTTCGATCATGGCCATGACCACGTCCTCGCGAATCGTGACGGAGCATACTTTCTTCAGTGACGAGACTGCACTGACAGACTGTACTCGCCACACGGGTCAGACTGCTCTCTCCCTGGCCTTGGCCCAGTGGCATATATATACACGCCAGGTGGGCGGCGCTATGAATCAGCTGACGGAGGGGTGTTCATTCTTCCCAAACTTTAAATCGTTATATTTCGAAAACTACTGGATTGATTGACTTGAAATTTGCAGGGCATTACTTCCATAATGTTAGCTATAATTTAACGTTGGAATAGGTCCAGGCGTTAAAACGTTAATGAAAAAACGTCTAGAAATATGTGTAGGGGAAGTAAGCTGTAAGCGGCGGTGACGTCACTTGACCTTGCTTGACTTGCTCATGAAGTGTGGTAGATGCTAGAACATTCATTCACACAGCTGCTCACGTATCGGAATGGAATTGTATGCTGGAAATAAAGTTTTTAATTTATATGTGCCAGGACCTAGGCCTTCCTGGTACAGTATTGAGTAATAAGTAGCTGATTAGTAGAGTAATTAGGTGAAGGGTTCAAGCAGGCACGTCCGCAATTGACGTTTTCTGGATTATGCGTAATATGTGAATGAAATAGCAATAACTGTAATTGGTGAAAGTTGGCACGTCTATTCCCATTGCATTAATGGGCATGTCAGTTCGGATATGTCTGTCCTGTCACTTACAATGAATGGCAATATCTACATGTGTGACTTGCCATGCACTGACTCCGTTAGCAGACAGTTTATTGTGTGGGAAATGGTGACATTTTAAGGAGTTGATGCCAGAGTAAGAAACGTAATCTCCAATTAGAATTACTATATTTCAGCAGTGAATCCGAATTGGACAAAAGGACATCGTTTCTACATTACGGGAATGTGGTGCTGACCATAAACGCATTGAACATGCGAAAGTTAAAGCATACGTGGAATTTGGAATTCGTTAGGACTGGTACCAATTTGCGAAATGTGTTGGTGGCAAAAATCAATTTAATGTGTCCAGCATGCAGCAGGCCAATATTCCCATTTGCTGTAAAACATATTTATTAGACGCCGTATCGATAAAGGTGAGAAAGGAAACTGATTGGAAACGTGCTGGGTTATATAAAATACTATAGTTACATTTGGGACTAGGCAGTTCAAATATTCTTTAGATAATGACGTGTCATTTCGTATACTTGATAAACGACGAAGAGTTGCAAACTCAGCATCTCAAGTATTGTTTTTCTCTATTCTGGAGACTTAAAATGGGCCTGTTGTTATTAATACTGAAATGTAGAAAGATTTGTTGACTATCCTCCTACTTGTTGATCAAGTATACCATTTTTCTACCAGTCACTGGTTACATCTGCTAAAAGCTAGTGTGCACGTTCTGACTCAACACAAGAGGGTAGTGATTATTGTGATGACTTTAAGACTATTACGTCCCGTTCTCTCAAAATACCTTGGATTCACGAAGCGAACTACTCAGTTAAGCCACACAACCAACCAAAAATAACGTGAAACAGTCAGTAAGAGAAACTAAACGTTCACTGGCATTATATATTACATTACTTTCTTGGTACTGTTATTATATTTAGCAGCCGTGTGATGTATTGGCAATCACAAAGGTAAAAAAGCTACATTAAACATATTGTGTAATGATTTTGGAACACACGGACGCTGTAGTAATTTTAACTGCTGAAACACTTGAATTTAAATGCCTGAATATATATGTAAATCAAATATGAAATATTTTTTGAGTTTAATTATCTATCTGATTTATGAGATAACTTGAAAATACCAAATATCTCTCCTAAAAATGCCATTTCTGGACATATCATGTTATGCCTTTCACCTACATACTTGTAGGTACTGTAGCATAAGCTATTATAATAGTTTATTCACCTGAGATATTATACCAAAATCAATCTAATCCACTAAAGATATCGATATGCTGTTTTCGTATTCTTAAATGGTGTTCAGGAGTTCGTGGAAAAATGTCCTATGTTTTTCTGTGGGATTATTAATAACTGAGATGTCGACACCAACTGATTTTGTTTTCTAAATATATATAGTTATAACTATATATAACTATAGTTATTTTTGACACTATTAGAAAAGTTCACACTATTACGACTTCAGACATGTAATTAATTCATACATTGGACAATTTCATTTTTAAATACCAACTTGTGGTTCCAGTGAATCAGAGCGAGCACTTGTCTTGCAGCATCAGACAGCATTCGCTGGTGCAGCTGTTTTTGTTGTGACCCCAGGCACATACAGCAGGCATAACGAGGACATGAGCTGACCGACAGCTCTGCGTGCATGAGAAGCTACTGTTACGAGCGCTAAGCCCAGGATGTTAACAGAGAGTAAATCAATAAATACAATCAACATAAGTAAATGTGTAATATTGTTATACAGGGTATGGCACTAAGGTAAGGACAATATTTCAGGGAGAACTTCTCACACGTAATGGAAGAAAATAGGTTATATGATCATCGGTTCGGAAACGCTATATTTCCATGTTAGAACCCATTTTCTACAAATTTTTTTGTAATTGGCTTATCGTCGCACCGACACAGATAGGTCTTATGGCGACGATGGGATAGGAACGGCCTAGGAGTGGGAAAGAAGCGGTCGTGGCCATAATTAAGGTACATCCCCAGCACTTGCCTGGTGTGAAAATGGAAAACCACGAAAAACCATCTTTAGGGATGCCGACAGTGTGGGTCGAACCCACTATTTCCAGGATGCAAGCTCACAGCTGCGCGCCTTTAACCGCATGGCAAACTCGCCCGTTTTTACTACAACTCTACATAGTACATTAATCATCGGAAATATTCTGGTAGAGAAAGTACCAGCATGTAACATGAAACACTTTCATAAATGAAATATTCAAAACATGCCCCCCGTTAGCATTGGTATATGCTGGGCATATTCGATTGTGAACTTAAAATGTTGATGGTAATTTGCTGTGCCGGCCTCGCGGTGTAGTGGTAGTTTGCTTGCGTCTTACTCGGAGGCCCTGGGTTCGATTTCAGGCCAGGTCAGGTACTTTTATCTGGATCTATGAGGTGGTTAGAGGTCCACTCGGCCTAAATGATTGCAATTGAGGAGCTGTATGACGGTGACAGGTCGTCTCCGTATAAAAAGCCAAGAATTAGGCCTAGAGAATTCGTCGTGCTGACCACACGATACCCCGTAGTCTGCAGGACTTCGGGCTGAGCAACGGTCGTTTGGTAGGCCATGGCCATTCGGGGCTGTTGCGCCATGGGTTTTGATTTTGGGTTTTTGGTGACTTGCTCTGTGTGGACAGTACTTCATACGTAATACCAATTAGTACTCAGTTAACTGTGATCTTCTGGAGATAGTGTGTTCGAACCCCACTGTCAGCAACAATGAACATTGTTTCCCGCAGTTTCCCATTTTCACACCAGCCTTAATCAATGCCATGGTCTCACTTCCTTTCCAGTCTCAGCCCTGTCTTCTCCTATCGTCGCCATAAGACTTGTCTGTGAGTCTATGCAACGCAAAATAAACAGCAGCAGCAACGAGAACAACAACAAATTAATGCTAGGATAGTATTTATTTTTTTTTTCCTGGGTCACCTTTTTCAGTCATAGGTTCGTATTCACCAACGTTAGTTACTTTTGATATTATCTTACACTTCCCTGAATGGTCAGCGTACTGGACTTCCGTTCAGAGGGTACGGGGTTCGATTCCCGGCCGGGTCGGGGATTTTAACGTTCATTGGTTAATTGTAATGGCCCGAGGGCTGGGTGTTTGTGTTATCCCCAACATCCCTGGCACTCTCACACTACACATAACACTATCCTCCACCACAACAACACGCAGTTACCTACACATGGCAGATGCCGCCCACCCTCATCGGACGGTCTGCCGTACAAGGGCTGCACTCGGCTAGAAATAGCCACACGAATTAAATTAATCTTACACTTCCGAAACTCAGATTATTTGGGATAACGCTCAATTCTATATTCCCCATAGAATTTATTATCGCGGTTTACTAAAGCAAGGTTTCCGTTTCAATCCGAATTTGAACCTGAAATAAGTCATACTGGTGCACAGGAAAGAAATGGCTGCATGCTGCCACTATAATCAAAATGTAAACAAGTTTTTAATTGCATCTGGTATTTGCAAATAATTTATCATAAATTATGTCCGCTATTGACCAGAAATGAAGACAGAAGCCTAAAATGACGTTCCGAATGAAGGAATTGTTGTTTAATTTGGTGACAGAAATCATTAGCAAGGCATACAGTGAAAATCCACAGCCTGTTTCCAGTCATTCCACCGGGTCAGGAATGGAATGAATGAAGCCCACATCTAGCGGTGAGGATAGGAAATGTGCCGGCTGCCGAAGCCTGTCGCACTCGTCTGGGGCAATGATTAATGAATGATTACTGAAATGAAATGATATTGGAGAGTGTTGCTGGAATTAAAGATGACAGGGAAAACCGGAGTACCCGAAGAAAAACCTGTCGTGCCCCCGCTTTGACCAGCACAAATCTCACATGTAGTGACCGGGATTTGAACCACAGTATCCAGCGGTGAGAGGCCGGTGCGCTGCCGCCTCAGCCACGGAGGCGTAGCACAGCAGAGAATAAGACAACAAATTACAGCCTACTCACTGTACAGTGTATCAGAATTATACCGATAAAAATATCAGGAATGCTCTTCGTGTTATACACTGACTGACAGAGCAAATGCAACACCAAGAAGGAGTGGTTCGAAAGGGATGAAAGTTGGGGAAAAAACAGAGACGGCACGGACGAATAATGAATGTTTATTTCAAACCGATATGCAGGTTACACAATGCGCACGGCATCGACTCAGTAGGATGTAGGACCACCGCGAGCGGCGATGCACGCAGAAACACGTCGAGGTACAGAGTCAATAAGAGTGCGGATGGTGTCCTGAGGGATGGTTCTCCATTCTCTGTCAACCATTTGCCACAGTTGGTCGTCCGTACGAGGCTGGGGCAGAGTTTGCAAACGGCGTCCAATGAGATCCCACACGTGTTCGATTGGTGAGAGATCCGGAGAGTACGCTGGCCACGGAAGCATCTGTACACCTCGTAGAGCCTGTTGGGAGATGCGAGCAGTGTGTGCGCGGGTATTATCCTGCTGAAACAGAGCATTGGGCAGCCCCTGAAGGTACGGGAGTGCCACCGGCCGCAGCACATGCTGCACGTAGCGGTGGGCATTTAACGTGCCTTGAATACGCACTAGAGGTGACGTGGAATCATACGCAATAGCGCCCCAAACCATGATGCCGCGTTGTCTAGTGGTAGGGCGCTCCACAGTTACTGCCGGATTTGACCTTTCTCCACGCCGACGCCACACTCGTCTGCGGTGACTATCACTGACAGAACAGAAGCGTGACTCATCGGAGAACACGACGTTCCGCCATTCCCTCATCCAAGTCGCTCTAGCCCGGCACCATGCCAGGAGTGCACCGCTTGGCGGCGGATGCGCCGATCCTCGCGTGCTGACGTCACTCGGGCTGCGCCTGGACCCCTCGCACGTGCCACATGTCCCTGCGCCAACCATCTTCGCCACAGGCGCTGCACCGTGGACACATCCCTATGGGTATCGGCTGCGATCTGACGAAGCGACCAACCTGCCCTTCTCAGCCCGATCACCATACCCCTCGTAAAGTCGTCTGTCTGCTGGAAATGCCCCCGTTGACGGCGGCCTGGCATTCTTAGCTATACACGTGTCCTGTGGCACACGACAACACGTTCTACAATGACCGTCGGCTGAGAAATCACGGTACGAAGTGGGCCATTAGCCAACGCCGTGTCCCATTTATCGTTCGCTACGTGCGCAGCACAGCGGCGCATTTCACATCATGAGCATACCTCAGTGACGTCAGTCTACCCTGCAATTGGCATAAAGTTCTGACCACTCCTTCTTGGTGTTGCATTTGCTCTGTCAGTGTATTATGAACGATGGAGCAATCGGATTGGCGGAGACAAATTTTTCTTTTCCAGAAAATGGAGTTACTTCGTTACGTCCTGGCACGCGATTCAAATTGATGAACTCGCCGTATTTGCAATGCGAGAGCTCAAGCCGCTGCCGTGCTTCGGCGAAGAGAAGGGGCGGGAGGGGAAGAGGGGTGTATGATGGAGACAGAGATAAAGCTCCACTCGCACAGGGTTGTCCTTGTGTCTTACAGGCAATATCCACAGTCGTAAATATCCACACAAATTAAGACACACTTGTCAGTCAAGGAATGCATCAAATCGTTTCTTCTCTCGTCTGTTGGTCGCGGTTCGTTCTTTATTATTCAACATGCTCGAAGATGCAAAGCTGCCGCCCCACGATTGTGTATTCCTTCTCTCACCACATTATAGATGGAATGAAATACTGAACGACGAAAACAATACGCCCAGTGGGTTGATTACAGGAGATGTTCAATATGCCCCCTCCTACTTCGATGTGCATTTCACAACGATGTAGTAGTGACCTTTGGACTCTCTTCAGGAGGTATGGTGTGTCGCGAACGACCTGAAAAGCTGCCTGTATTCTGTGTACGAGTTCATCTTCTGTTTGTAAGGAGTACGAATAGTAGTAAATTTTTGCAGAACAAACTGTACGCCGCTTACTGGGGCTGGAAGGCGACTATGCGAATCGAACGAGAAACTTGTGCAACCATACCGAACATTATCTCTGTCACCCACTTCCCATTTCCCCTTCCTTCCCTTCCCTCCTCTGACGCACAGCAACAGGCAGTGGCTGGCTCTCTGGCACAGCAAATACGACAAGTTCGTCAATTTGAATAGGACGCCCACAAGTAACGGATAACCTCATTTTCACGAAAAGAAAATTTTCTCCGCCAATCAGATTGCACCATCTTTCTTAACATAACACGATGAGTATCCCTGAGTTTGTTGTCCGTGTAGTTCCGATATACCCTGTAGGGCATATATTTTACTCAGAATGTCAGCCAATGTTCCTAAAGAAAGCATACCTAATCGTGTATCATACAAGATATAAGCTACAATAGATAATTCATCTTGGGCCTACCTACGTGTTCCAGATTATGATCGAACATTGATAAGACTTTCAGTGTCGCAGATTTAGATAACTTAAAATGTGTTTCAAAGTAAGTGTCATTGTGGTTCACAAAGTATGTAGCACGTTCTTTTTGTCCACCTAGGCTGTTTTATTGCTTAATCTTGGTCATATTTCTCATCGCTGTGATTTTCCTTTTCAGTTAAATATCCCACTCTCTACGAGCTGCCAGCTTGAAAGTCTATAACCTCAATTCTCTTATTTTATCGGCCAAACATTTTCCGGCAAAATTTTAAACCAAGATAATACCCATTCTCGAGAAAATTGTGCTGAAAATAAATGTAAGTGTTATCTCGGCTTTCTTAGCTTTAAACGGAGACAAAAACTTTTACTCGCATTGACATTTTTTATAGCATGTGGCCTCCGAAGAGGTCTAGTGCAGGTCGTTCGATTTGACACCGTATAGGGGCGTCTATGAGAATGAATTCTAATGATGAAGACGGCAGACACACCCACACACCCCATCTCCGAGCCATCGGAATTAACCAATGAAGGTTAAAATCCCCGACCCGTCCGGGAATCCAACCCGCGACCCTCTGGACCAAAGGCCAGCACACTAACCATATAGTGATGGAGCCGGACTACCCACATTTGTGAATATGGTACTTAGAGTCACATTGCATTTGCACGCTCTAGCTATCGCTCGCATATTCTGTGTACAGAACTGGTAGCCAAAGATGTCACAAGGGCCTAACATTAATCGATACTACAAGCGAGAGCTGTCCCCTTTCAGTTCAATGTCGTCCCTTAGAGATGCAGTCGGTTAAGTAACGCAATTGATTAGATGATTGCGTCCTGTCCTAGTGATTGTGAGATAGAATCCCAGCACGGGTGGTTGACATTTACCAGCAGAGGCAGAACAAAATATATCTTGGACCTCATTCTTAACCTTGCCTAGTGTATTAAATTATTTATCGCTTTCGGACCCTACGTACAGTAATATGCACTTCCACTTGCTAATTATTTGGTCAGTAGCTGTCTGCGTTAATGAACTGTGACTAGAGAAACACATCAGTGAACCCTTAAGTGAATGAAATCTACAGTAAATCAGTGGCAGCTTACGTCAGAGCAAGACCGTGCTGAAAGGGTACATGTATAGTCCTCTCCGTGTAAGGACGTACCCTAAGGGTGCAACCTTACCCTTTCTTCCCTGTAATATTAAGGTATTGATTTATAGTTACTTTTCTTGCTGTTGGGTATTTTGCAGATCTTCTTCAGTGTCGGTAACCATACAGTTTAGGGACCCTACTTGCCGATACGATGTCTTACATTTACCGTTAATCTGGCACGTTGGCAACGTTCAATCACTGTTCTAGCGTGAATTGCGTGTTGCCACCGCATTGCCGTTAAAGTCACTAGTGATACATTTGCGAGAATATTTAAAGCATATTTTCTTTAATAACATAATTTGTGTGAAATGATTAAAGTGCTCAAATACGCCAGTCTCATGTCTAGATCTACCGGCACATGAAATACGAGTAACTCTTGCGGGACGAATTTTTTTTTGTTAGTTGTTTTACGTCGCACCGACACAGATAAGTCTTACGGCGACGATGGGACAGGAAAGGGCTAGGAGTGGGAAGGAAGCGGCCGTGGCCTTAATTAAGGTACAGCCCTAGCATTTCCGTGGTGTGAAAATGGGAAACCACGGAAAACCATTTTCAGGGCTGCCGACAGTGGGGTTAAAACCTACTATCTCCCGAATACCGGACGAAATTTTGGCAGTAGAACTTATAACATTATTATTTTCAAATCCGCAGTGAACTTGAAAGCTGACCTAATTTCCGTTTACGGAGCTTGGCACATTAGTATTCCTATATGTTTCCTGATAAGCTTGAAGATATAACCAGCCTGCAGGCTGAAAATATGCGCAATAATCTCTCTCCTTACTGGTTACCGGTATTGAAGAGAGAAGGAAATGTTCGTGCAAAAGAAAGTCATTGGAAGTCTGGAACTTTCGAAAATCACACTGCAAAGACTTATTAAATAAATTGCATCGTTTAACACGCCCCTCTTTATCAAAATAAAGCCAGAGATATGTAACATTAATTTGAGTGAGAAGGTGTGTTTATTTCCTTAATTCCTCACTGAGCGTGGAAATCGACTTAATTATGAATATCTTGATTTATTTCATCTTAACTTTTATCATTTACTAGGGTAGGGAAACATTCATTATCGATGTTTACATTGAGGTTAGTTTGTTATGGTTATGTCTGGTGATTTTCATATGTAACCAGGCAGGTTGGCAGCAGTGATCAGCCATTACAAAAAAGAGAAAAGAAGAGCATCGGGCGGCGATATTTACTTTCTGGGGTATTGCCTTATGTGGCGATTACTATAGTAATATCAAAACGGTGACAAACTTAAGATGCCAACCGGTGTGTTACATTTTAATACTTTTTGGTTGTAGTGAACTTCAAATATCTTTTCTCACACCATCCTGATTCATGGATGTACTTCTTACAAAATTGTTTCAATACCACATTTCAAAATATTGTAATTCAATGTGAACATTAGGGTACACATTCGTACAGCCACTGTAATGTATTGTAAAACGAATACCTTTCCAGTGCTTAGTTTGACTTTATTAGGCCCTCATGTACTTAGAAAGAAACAAAAATAGTTACTATTCTTACGTCTGAAGAGGTTATAGCAATGCCGTTGGTATGTAAAATCTCCTTGTAACCACATTACCTATGCTGCTTGTTTCTGATGATTCAGTCATACTCCAGACCGAGTACGGGAAAGAACGTTGATGGAAAATTAATTCATTGAAGTAGCAATTCCATTATGATGTTGATCCATATTCAAAGTGTCTTGCTATATTTCTTATTCCACGTATACCGTTCGTTGCAATTTGTGTGCACTCCATGCTCAACAGTTTCTACCTTCCTGTCTATCAAGAGAGCCACGTGGGGGAATGTTTGCAGATTAAATACTGTATGAAGCTGTTGAAGTCTGAATGTATTCACGTCGCTAGCGTACTAACTAAACACTCCTCACTTACTTACCGTTTTGTCAGAATTCGAAATGCTTCAAACTTTATCATATAAAACGTTAAATTTAATAGGATGAAAGGGAATAAATTAGAATTTTGCGTCGTTATTTTCACAACTAATCACGTGATAAATTGTATTAGAATCTATTCAGCATATAATCCTACTGTAAAGCGTAGTTTAGGTACTTCTCTAGTTTGGTAAACGCGTAGTGGCTTTAATAATGGGATTACAGCATTCTTTGTTTATTCGTCATGTTTAATTTCTACCCAGCTACAAGTCTTAATGATAATTTCATATATCGATTCAGCCCAACTCATTGAATATCAGTAGCAGATGAACAAGGCTCACTAAATACAGAAAGATCACGGGATGTAACTCCGGTTTTGGACTTTTTTGAAATTATGGCTTCTAATTTTCAACTGTAGGTGGATACGGAGTCGATGCTTTTCTGAAATGCCACACCGTCTCTAACGAAATTATTTGATAGCCTATCACCATTCCTATCTCACATGAATATTAATTAAGCTCATAGTCATCTTGGCAACAGTCCGATCTCTTTCCCCTAGTAGTAAGTCCCACTAGAATGGCCATAGCCTCCAATAAACTGCTTCATGACGGAGTAGAAGAAGGATGAAGCCTCTGCCAAGAATACATTTATTTTCCAACACAACAACGTCAATCCCAGCTAAGATCGGAGTCATTTGAAGGTATTTAAATGGGACAACTGGAAATTATATACACGTTTAAGAACTACACCCACGTAAAATTTTGGCAATTTGGGATATCTTAAAATAAATAAATAAATAAATTAATAAATAAATAAATAAATAAATAAATACTTCCCACGAAAATATGCTCACCACTAGACTCCCAACCTACGAGTGCCGGGTTTGAATCACGATGACTTCGGTTGGGTGGTAAATAGGATGAACATCCACTTACACCCCAGTGTAGGATCCAAAATAAGCCAAGCAAATACTGTATGCAAGCTAACGTGTAGTTTTACTGTCTATATCGTGATCATCGCCATTATAGCCATGGGACCTCCAGTTTGACGCGGTAAACAAACCATCTAAACTTGAGTTTTCATTTTAGAAATCCACAAGCAGTTAGCCAGGATCCGAAGTAGCCTTTGTAATACTTGTGATTAAGTCACAAGGCTATTGTAGCCTCCAAACTAAGCCTGGACGTTCTCAGAGTCTCAGATAAACGTAAAATGGGGTGAAACATAAATAATGAATTACGCTCAAGGTATTCGTAAAATATGAGGGTTGAACATAATTGTTGCTAGTACTCGATAGCTTTTCTGGGATCAAAACTATTGGTTTGATACGAAACACTTTCACAGAGTCCGCATGGATAACGCATTAGATGTTTACGTGGCAGCGTTTCTTTTCTCAACATTTTTTGTGTTTCCATCTGCACTTTTCGGTGCTCCGTTTAGCTCCAACGAGCAGTAATCGTTATGTTAAATACAGTGGAACAACAAGTGAAAAATACAGAAACACATGAGAGGTATACGCAAAAGATTCGTCGAGTCCATAAAATATTGAACATCCTAAACCGAGCGGTTATGGAGCAAGCTCTGCATTTAGGAGACGAGTGAATTTGAACCCCACCTTCGGCTGTCCTGAGAATGGTTTTGAGGTGGTTTCCCATTTTTTCTTCTAAGCAAATCTCGGTACAGTTCCACTTCATACGCCAGTGCCGATTCTCTCCACCTCCTTACTTAATTACATTCACAATCTTTTATTTCATCTTCATTAGCTCCTCAGCTGAGGATGACGTCAGGAAGGGTATCCTTCCGTAAAAACATGCCGTATGGATTCACCTCACCTAGTCCCTGACTCCCTATCAGGAAACTGGACTAAGGGATAGACAAAAATACAGTACTGAACATATTAAGGACATTTTTTATTTGTTAATTTGGAAGCCCTTTCTCTTCAGTTTCGACTTAGTCAAAGATCAAGTTAATTGTAGATAATCTCAACGCCTACACACGACGAGACCATAACACCATGCACGTAATTGAGCGTGTTAAAAGTAATATCTGCTGCAGCGCTCGGAAATACGCAACATTTGGAGAGTTCTTGCAATGTTCCCCAGAGTGAAAAGTAGGTCTAAAAGAGGGTGGAGGCAATTACCAACCCTAGGGAGCTACTAAATGCCACTTGTAAAGGTATTCTTGAGTCCTGGTCAGTGGAAAGGACTAGGTATTCAGTTCCTATCAGCAGTAGTGTGGGAAATTCAGTAACTCACCACAATTCCACGTAGTCTGTATCAATACATTTAAAAAACTAGGCTGATTACTGTGATCCCTAGTTTGAGAGAACGTCGAATCGACTGACATCGTTTAGCATTCACACGAAAGCACTTGGCCTGTAGATTTGCAGAGTGTCTTTAAAAGCACAAACGTTTCTTGCCTTGTATTTTTTTTTAATTGTTAAAGTAAAATGCAGCATTAGCTTAGTCCAGAGGAAGCCATTCGGCGCAAATTAACTGGCTCTTAGTAACTCTCCCCATATTTGCTAGCTTGGCGTGATTTCGGATAAATTCAAACGTTTTCTTCTCTATGTCTTCTCTTCCTATAATTTTTAGCTTGAGAGATTTTGAAGAAATTTTAACTTTTTTCTAGGCACAGAGGCTGTGAACTTCTTCCATTCCAGTAGTTAGTGAAGTGAGTCGATCCTCCGTGTCATACTAATGTGCTAATTTTGAATTTTTATTTGGTCGACATGGTACTCATAACCAACTAGGAACAACTTCCAGTTATTAATGAAATATTTCACGTGCTCCAACAAAAAAAGTTAGGAATCCATTTTTCTTCCGTGGTCCCGGTGGCACTAAAAGACATTTAAGGTATATAATACAAACTTGCTTCGATTCAGGGCTTCATGTTATATCAGTAACTTGGACAATTTTGTTTTCTTGCTGCCCAAGGGTTTAACAGTGCACATTATATTTAAAATTCCTCGAGATTTAAATGAGAGTTCGGTGTCCGGATTAAAAATGAAATTCCGAAGAAGCCGACGATATTCGATTGGCACAGGTCAAATTGGGATAAAGTTCCAATGGCAAATATTCATTCATTAATGCGTGTGAATCGTCTTCTAAAATATATCAAAGATAAGGACATCCCATTCTTTCTGGTGGGAACATTTTTATTCTTGTGGGAAATTTCATAAAGTTTTTGCTTGTTTTGCCACAAGCACTTGCCAAACAATTACTTATTTATAGTTATAATTAATACTCTCCTCTGACCCTCCTTCAAAATACGCCGCTTACGAAAATGTATGCGGGAAAACCTCCAAAAAGTGGAATTCGTTGATATTTTGCAAGAAATCGGTAACGATGACTACCTCTCTGTAGATGGTGACGGATAAAATTTTATTGAACTACCAGCCAGAATTTAACGCATGGTCATCTTGTGATTGCAATTTATAGCAACTCGTTCACTCCTGCGAAAGGTATCACTTTCAAGAGAGTTGCCATGATTCATTAATTTGAAAGCCATTGCGATTATTTCCGGTAGTTCAAAATCACAAAAATAGCGTCAACATATTTAATACTGATGATGAAAGCTAGCTACTCGAATATCCTATATAATACTTGAATTATTTGGATTTAATTGTTTTTCTTCACATATTCATATTCTAAAAATTGAAGCCATAGTTATGCTCCTTAGAAAACTGAACGTTTCCCAACGGCTCAAAAACCGAACACGGTCATGGCCTAATAGTACGGAAATCGTTTAGATTTGGAAATACACTGCCGAAAAAAACCCGAACACCATGAAATAAGGAATGTAGAATACGGAAATGTTGGCAATATATCTGTCGAGGTAACATATTTAATTTACTGTAGGTACAAGACTACAGGTTAACACAAACGCGATAAAAGCCATCGCAAATGCGCCATGCTGCTCCTATAATAACCGGAAAAATCGCCTGACTGTTGAATGCAAGCATGCAAACGTGCATGCATTGTGTCGTACAGGTGCCGGGTGTCAGTTTGTGGGATGGAGCTTCATGCCTGTTGAACTTGGTCGGTCAATTCAGGGACTGTTAATGCTAGTTGGGGATGACGCTGGAGTTACCGTCCAATGATGACCAATACGTGCTCAATTAAGGACACTTAGGGGGATCGATCAGGCCAACTCAACATGTCGACACTCTATAGAGTACGTTGGGTTACATCAGCGGCATGGGGGCGCGCATTA
Organism: Anabrus simplex; assembly: GCF_040414725.1. Classification (NCBI taxonomy): domain Eukaryota; kingdom Metazoa; phylum Arthropoda; class Insecta; order Orthoptera; family Tettigoniidae; genus Anabrus; species Anabrus simplex. Next base: position 1,125,735,551 of record NC_090266.1, on the reverse strand, counting down.
TCTTGTTGGAAAACATCCCCGGGTATGCTCTTCATGAATAGCACCACAACGGGTCGAATCACCAGACGGGCCTATACATCTGCAGTCAGGGTGCACGGGATAACCACGAGAGTGCTCCTGCTGTCACAGAAAATTACTCCCCAGACCAGAACTCCCGGTGTAGGTCCAGTGTGTCGACGCCGCAGACAAGTGGAATGCAGGCGTTCACCTGGCCTCTTTCTAACCAACACACGACCATCACTAGCACCAAGGCAGAGCCGGCTTTCATCCAAAAACACAACGGACCTCCACTCCATCCTCCAATTGCTCTCGCTTGACACCACAGAAGTCGCAGACGGCGCTTGTTTGGGGTAAGTTGAATGCACGCCGTAGGGCGGCTGAGTCGGAGCTGTCCTTCAAGTAACCGATTTCGAACAGTTCGTCGCGTCACTGTGGTGCCCATTGCCACTCGAATCGCTGCTTCAGACGCAATCCTCTGCGCCACAACCATACGCAGAATACGGCGGTCCTCCCTCTCGGTGGTGACACGGGGATATCCGGAGCCTGGTCTACTTGCGAGCGTACTTCTCGTGGCCACTGCAGCCAGCACGCATTCACAGTGGAGACATTCCTGCCAAGTCGTTCTGCAATAGCGTGGAAGGAATATCCACCTTCACGTTGCTCTATTATACGGCCTCGTTAAACCGCAGTGAGCTGTTGATACTGGCCTCTTCGTCGTCGTAAAGGCATTCCTGACCCACTCACGGTCACTCCGTTCAATCTCACAGGTAACTAACGCTCTCGCACAGTACAGCCCGCATTTTAAGCAAACCAGATGTCCAAAGTCATGGGGCCGCTACTAGCGCCACGCTAATGCGATTTGCGGGATATTTGAATGAACGTCATCTTTTAGATGTATAAACAAGCTTACCAACCTGCGTTAATCTAGCACAATCCGTTCTTGGTGTTTGGATACTTTTTTCTGCCAGTGTAGTAAGTGGAGATGAAGCTGGACAGAGAGCTCTAATCCCTCGAATTGACTCAACAATATCCGATAAAACACTTCCATTTTCTTTCAAGAGACATCAATTTCCAATTCGCTTGGCATTTTGTATGACGATCAATAAACCTCAAGGGACGTGGAGGTCTCTGTTTGCCTCAGCCATGGCCAGTTAAATGTTACAATATCAAAAGAGCGATATTTTAAAGTTGCAATTGTGCCGAAAGGTAATTGTACAAGGAATGCAATGAGAAAATGGCTCCGCTCACGTATCTATCAGCTTGCATTCGAGAGGTAGTGGGTTCGAACTCCACTGTCGGCAACTATGAGGGTGGTTTTCCGTGGATTCCCATTTGTATGCCGGGCAAACGATGGAGGTGTACCTTAATTAAAGCCACGGTCGCTTCTTTCCAACTTCTAGCCATTTCCTATCCCATCGTCGCCATAAGACCTATCTGTGTCGGTGTGACAAAGTGCAAACAACGTCGTATATAGGAAGTTCTTCAATAAATATTTACGCCACTGACCTTCATGTCTTGTCGGGTTTCAGCTAGGTACCGATTTTAAATTATACTAAGACAATAACATTATCCGATCCAGGTCCACATACAGAAAACCGTGTTGCTGACTGTTGCTGGCAATTTAAAACATGACATGATTTTGTTCCCTCAATTGCCATGTTATGTGCCTCCGTTTTAAAAGAGAAATTGGATGATTGCAGTAATTCCAGACGGAAAAATCTATCTATAGAAAATTCCTCATTTCATGGTAGAGCTCTATCTGGCCCAGCGGTGCATGCCTCCTACCCGGTGGAACCGGGTTCGATTCTCGGTCAGGTCAGGGATTTTTACCTGGTTCGTGGTCCACGCAGCCTACGTGATTACAATTGGGGTGGTATCTGACGGTGAGATAGCGGCCCCGGTCTAGAAAGCCGAGAATAAGAACCGAGGGCAATCGTCGTGCAGACCACAGGACACGTAATCTCCAGGCCTTCGGGCCGAGCAGCGGACGCTTGGTAGAGCAAGACCCATCGAGGCTGTTGGGCCATAGGGTCTGGTTTTGTCGTAGAGCTCTAAGGTGTGCACTCGGGAGACCTGGATGAATAATCCTGTTATTGGGAATTAACAAAGAAAATTCACTCTTGCGATTTTAACTGGAAATAATCGAATACTTAATTTGAACTGGTTCTGAATTTTCTACTGGCACGTACACTTAAAAATGCAGAGCGAACGCGGTTATCAAGACTAACCGTGAAGAAGTTAATGAAACAGACTCACGGTACTTCTGAAGGTTTACACACAAAATTGAAGGAGAGACATGGCTGTTAAAATCGATTCTGTTTTCAACCATATTCAAAATTACCATCACCTTCACTGCTGTTTACAAATCAAGTTAAAGTAGTCGTCAATATAATGGTGAGTAGGACTTATACTTAGTAAGCTTTTAGTATATTAGAAAGTTTCGTAAGCATTGATCTCGACCTCGGCCTGGTCAAGTTGAAAGTAAAATTATGGTGAGTATTTCCGTGGGCTTCTACTATTGTAAAAACATTCTGATGGATCAATAATGTTTTCTTCATGGTATATACTATGATATATTAGCACACCTATGATGACATAGATTTCTTTTCTAACACCATGAAGTACGCAATTTTCTGGATTAAAGGGAGTATATTTTTAAATCAAAAGCTTTCATTATTTCCATTACTTTCAGCACTCAATCTACAACACTCACTGAACGAGCTAACAGGCCTTCAATAATACTATATTGAACGGTACAAACTCGTTCGATTCCCTTTGACATTATAAATATAATTTCTATGTGGCTACTACTAGCTTGATGAAGCTCCTGTAAAGCAGATCCTATGACGACGATGGCGGCGCCTGCTGTGCACAGGAACCTGCTAGTTACTGTGGTGGAAGGTGTAGGGTCTGAGAGTTGCAAGAAAGCTGGGGACAGCGCAAACACCTAATCTACGAATTATGAGCATTAACTGATAAAAATTCCACGACTGGGCTGGGAATCAAACCTGGAGCCCTCATATTCGAAGACCAAGTTATCAGCCACGGATTCGAGCCATTTTAAAATGTTTTTTATGTCGCTTGGCTTCCGAAGTGACCTGGTGCAGTTATTTCGAGTTAACGGCGTGTAGGCTACCTGAGAGTCTATGAAGACTGGGCCCTGACTATAATGAATTCTAGCGATGAATACGAAACACACACCCAGCCCCCGAGCCACTGGAATTAACCAATGATGGCTAAAATCCCCATCCCGACAAGGAATCGAACTAGGACCTCCTGGACCGAAGACCAGCACACTAACCGTGTAGCCATGGAACGGGCCACATTTTAACATCATTAAATTCAGACCTAGACGAACACTTTCTGCTGCTAGCTGGCGTTTCTTACTTTATACATCATAGTCTTTTGCCTGCCGGGTTGAGTAGCTCAGACGGTAGGGCGCTGGTCTTCTGAGCTCAAACTGCCGGGTTGGATCTCGGCTCGTTTCGGTGGTATTTAAAGGTACTCAAATACGCCAGTCTAGTGTCAGCAGATATACTGGCATGTAAAACAACAACCGAGGGACACAATTACGGCACCTTTGTGTGCCCGAAAGCCGTAAAGTAGTAGTAGTAGTAGTAGTAGTAGTAGTAGTAGTAGTAGTAGTAGTTGTTGTTTTCCTTTAAGGGGTTAAGATTCACATGAGCAGCTGTGAAATTTCCCGAAATAAAAATTTCTAAAATAAAATTTCTAACGGAAATTGAGCAATAAATTTATAATAAGTGGAAAAAATTAAGCCACTTAAAGCACAACCTGATGAGCGTGCGGCAAGTTTGTAAGATGATGTACGACAGATTAAAAGAAAAACCCTGAACTGTTATGCATCTATTTTAAGAAAAGAAGTATCTTCCTTAAACGGCACTAAACATCATATACTTTTCTCTAGAAATAGTAGGCAGTGCAGCTACATTGAAGAAATGAGAAGAAACTGGTACTGAGTCGAACTACCATGAATACAGGGAATTCTTCACGGTTAATCTCATGAAATGTGTGGATGATATTTCCTTCAAATTTCACCGTCACTTCTCACCGTATCCCAGCCACAGCTGGTTACAAACACACCTATTAATATCCACAACATAATAACGCAGACTCTTAAGACTCTTAATAGAGTGCTACGAATAGCAAACGAAGCACCATCAAGACTGATATATATACAGTATTTTGACGACAGGAAGATTCTTCATAGAATATATGAGATTGCAGATGCTTCTCCAAAATACAGAGGCCTATGACCAAAATAAAAAGGCTTGTGGGAAAACTTATCAAGTGTTTCATGACAAAAGGAATGACGTCTGCATTGGCTCCTAGAGAACGGATGTCATGATGACAAATGAATGGAGAGAAGCCAACTATCAACAGCAATACGCCATTTTTACACGTTTTGTAGTACATGGTTTTATGCCGCCGAACGATTTCATTGTCCTAGTGAAGAATGCGCGTGTATGTGTACCCGACACTATCAATATCACCAAATACAGTAGAGAATACACGACACTTCCGGATTTAGCCTTGTTAAAATGGGAGACAAGTCACAAGTGGCGCTCCTAGTGGCTTGACCTGAAAATTCGGGCTAAATTCATATATCAATGGAAATGTATATACGGAAATGGGTAAGTAAATTACGTCTAGAAAGAAATTGTTACAAAGATATTAACTTCAAAGTTGCTAAAGCAATTCTGGATAAATGAATGAAGAATTATTTAACAGGTTATTATTTAAAGACTGAAATTAGACATATGATCAAGATGTGAAATGGACTGCTGTGAATGGGCTTGATCTTTCATTTATGCATTACTTTTTTAGCTTTAGAATTCCTGCCTGAACGTTCACGGCTAGATTTTCCTTTTTTCTCATTTAAAAGCATTGTATCATCATATTAAAACACTCGTCAACAAAAATATCGGCACATTCCTTACACATATGATTCAATGAATTTACATTTAAGAACTGGACAATTTTCCTTTTAACTTGAAGCCTACTAACAGAAAGAAAATCTATAAATTTAGCCTCAAAAACATTCAAACTTTCGCTGTAAGCAATACTTGCCATAATGCCATTACATTAGGGTAAAGCAAATTTGCATCATCATATTGTTTCAACAAAATATGTACATTTCTTAAATCACTCATCTTTTCTTCAGTGCTTGACAACGCATTAAGGCATTTCAAATGGGGTAACTTGGAACATAACCAGCCACACGCATATGCATATGTATTTGCCTGAATTAAATCAAACCCACAGATCACACCTACAACAACACATCGGTACTGAAGGTTAACTGCTGCACTATACAATAAAATATGCGTATTATATTTTAAGCCAGTTAAAATATGCGTCGAGCAGGTCAGAATATTATGAAGTACTATAAAAATGTCTTTGTCACTGAAATAATATATATGCAAACACAATATTACTTACATTTTCTTGTCACGAGGGAAACGGAAGAAAGACTGCGCATTCTTCTCTACTTCATAGTTACTGCAGCCAAACACAGCACATACCTTTCCCCTCATGTTGAGAGGAGATATCAAGGAATGACACACGCTACTATTTAATTATGTCAACTCACTGAAAACGCATACATAACACCAAAAACTTCATACACAAGTACACGTGCTCTTATGACAGAATCAGTAGTTCTCAGGTCAACCCGCTAGAGAGAGCTCTAATAGTTGTCCCTTGATATCTCTCTGAGCGTAGCGTATTGTCTCTACTGTATTTGATATCAGTAACACTATTGTATACTCCGCTTCTTCTCCCCCTTCCTCATCTACCGCTTTTTCCACACTTGTGGGGTCACGGTTGCCAACCGTGTCGCACATGTGGATTTGGGCCTGTTGTAAGGCCGGATGCCCAACCCGAGGTCAACCCTATGGGGATGGATGTAATCACAATTTCGTGTTTCTATGATGGTTGGTAGAGTCGTGTCTTGTCTGAATATATAAAGAAAGTGTTGGAACAAACACAAACACCCAGTCCCAGAGCTAGAAGAAACAATCAGAGGCGATTAAAATCCCCGACTCGGCCAGGAATCGAACCCGGGACCCCTCTGTGCCGAAGACCTCAACGGTGACAATTAAGCCAAGGAGTTGGTCAACACAATTGTATACTTAATAACCGATATTATATTCTCAACGACCAAACAAGTGGCTGTGTTATTTGGGTCACGTAGCTATCAGCTTGCATTCGGGAGATAGTGGATTCGTAACCCACTTTCGGCAGCCTTGAAGATGATTTTCCATGCTATCCCATTTTCATACGAGGCAAATGCTGGGGCTGTACCACCGTCGCTTCCTTCCCACTCCTAGTCCTTTCCTATCACATCGTCACTATAAGACCCATCTGTGTCGGTGCGACATAAGGCAGATTGTAAAAAGTAGATTCTGAACGTTTTATACACACCGACTACTATTTTGTGCAAGATTATTTGCTGCAATAAACATTACATTCAGAAACGCAAAACTTCCAATACCACAAGTCCGTAAACAAGAACATCAACAGCCACAGCTGCAGCAAGTCTTAAAATGACCGTATATTCAGATCGTCCGATTGCCATTCACACCTTAGGTGTAATTTACATGATGCCAGCAGCTTGTACGCTAGCTGGACCCTACCTGGATTTACGACAGGCGTCCAGCGTCTGGAGTGACTGTCAGATTAGGAATCACTGGTTTACATCGTGCCAGTAACTACAGAACAGTTGAAGGTGGACATTCTTGCATCCACATGAACCTTCTCAAAATGTCTATGGGGAGGAGATATTTAATTCAGAAGGCAGAAAGATCTTTTTCTTTGTGTGACGAATTATCGGAATTGCTGATCGAGGAGAGGAGGAAAGGACGAGTAATACGTGCACGAGACTGGATACTTGAAGAAGATCAGGGACCTTCTGAAGATAGGTATTATCAAGATCCTAAAGCTATGGTGAGGCTTATTTATTAATTAATTTATTTTTTATTTATTTATTTATTTATTTATTTATTTATTTATTTATTTATTTATTTATTTATTTATTTATTTATTTATTTATTTATTTATTTATTTATAACTTTCTGTATCAGCCATACTGTATTTGAGGAACTATTGTGTTTGACGATGCCCTGTGCGATGCATTTCCAGCATGACTGAAATTGGAGATAGCTTCAAGATCCAAATTTTCCAATTTTATCGGTGTTATTTCTCGTCTCCAAATTCTCCAAATAAAATAATACACATACAGCCCATGTCAAGGATATTTCACAATCAATGGTGGAGAAATGTCCCTATTTTATTTCACCGGTCTGGACATCTGCTGCCACTCGGTCTTTTGCATGGACTGGCAACCTCAAATGGCACCCTGAATGGCTTGTGTAATAGTCTCCCATCCAGGTGGTGTGAGTTCGACTTCCCGCATTGCTACGAATACCAGACTGGTTATGGAGACTGGAAAGACATGCACTCAGCGTTACGTAACAGAACCTGAATATAGAAGTGGTTTAATAAACATTGTCGGCCACCCTAGAAGTGCATTTTTTGTACTTTCTCACTTCATTTCCAGGTTAATGCTGGGACGGAACCTAAAATAGGGGCCATGTAAATTTCCTTCCCTAGTCATCTCAGTTAATTACACAATCGTACAGACACACTGACAAAATAATATTATCAGAAAAAAATTAACACATCCTCAGCATACGTGAAGCAGTGGGAACATTTAGTCGCCGAATCATTCATCTAAGGAAGCAATTCAATTTTGCATTAAAAGATCCGTTCTGACTAGATTAAGGATATGTCAAATATTCTATTGGTCAATACCTGAAGTAAATTAAATGATCCTTTTAAGCATTCAATTGGTGTATGTTGAAGATAAATAGTTCTAATGTAATAGTATCGTATAAAGACGTGAAGGAATCACTGGTTCTAATGAAATGTTGTAAATCTTACCAATTATCAATTAGAAAAACAGCAAGTTTGTAGTTTTACGTGCCAAGCTGAGTAGCTCAGACGGTTGAGGCGCTGGCCTTCTGACCCTGACTTGGCAGGTTCGATCCTTGCTCAGTCCGGTAGTATTTGAAGGTGCTGAAATACGTCAGCCTCGTGTCAATAAATTTACTGACGTGTAAAAGAACTTCTGCGGGACAATATTTCGGCATCTCGGTGCCTCAGAAAACCGTATAAAATATAGTTAGTGGGACGTAAAGAAAACAACATTACTATAAGAATTACTATTATTATTATTATTATTATTATTATTATTATTATTATTATCATTTGTTGTTGTTGTTGTTGTTGTTCTGTTAGGTGACTGTTGAGGAGACTTTGCGTTTTAAGTGAAATTTAAACCGTAGGGAAGCGAAGTTTTCATTTCAAACATCCAACATGCATTGGTCAGGATTCGAATTACGGCCGTATTAGTGAGAACCCAGTGACGATGCCTCTCAGCTATCACGTCCCCTAGAATAAGTTATAAAGAAATATCATAGATCGATTTGTTCATAACTAAGCTGAGGAGAGTTCTTAAAATGCCTATTGTTTTTGCAGTAATTGCTGAACATGCAAAGTAAAGTTAAAATACGTTTTAGGTCAAATTATGACGAATAAGATGAATTTGAATGCATGTTTTGACCTTTGGCACATGCCAAGGTGCTTTACGTCGCACCGACACAGATAGCTCTTATAGCGACGGTGGGACAGGAAGGGGCTAGGAGTGGGAAGGAAGCGGCCGTGGCCTTAATTAAGGTACAGCCCCAGCACTTGCTTGGTGTGATAATAGGAAACTACGGAAACCATCTTCAGGGCTGCCGACAGTGGGGTTCGAACCCACTATCCCCCGAATACTGGATACTGGCCGCACTTAAGCGACTGCAGCTATCCAGCTCGGTATTGGCACATATCAAAATTATGTATTAGTAAGTTATGGCCAAGCATTCAGGACACATGCCTCACACGTAGAAGAAGAAATTATTTTATATGGACATGGGTCCTAAACATTTTATTTCCATGTTAGAACTCATGCTCTACAACTCTACAAAGTGCATTCATGAAGAGAAGCACACAGGAACAGAACATACCACTACACCACACGAAGCACTATCTTACATTAAATGTTCAAAACGCACTCCGTTAGTATTGATACGTGCAACAATCCGCCGTCCCGGACTCGCTGATGTACTCAGTGTGTTTCCCATGATTGATGTACTATGTAGAGTTGTAGAAAATGATTTCTACCTTGGAAATAAAGCGTTTACGGACACACGTATACTCGTGATCAGAAGAATTCCGGGATGGAAAAGAAAACAGGTAACGATTGGGCGTAGATTTTGGGCATCCTTGAGGATGAATGAGAAGTAAGAGAGGCAACGTCATATGTGATCGTCTTTCAGGGTGTGTGGGTTGTGACGTTATGCACTTAGAGGTCACTCCCAACACAATTTTCTCGGTAACTGATTAAGATATTTCTTTAGTTAAATATTCTAGTTATACTGGCTTCCCTTAATCAAGGAAAACAATTACTGTGATTAACTGTAATTTTATTGTGAAGAATTGTGCTCGGTGTAATCCCGCCCCAGTACGTATGCATTTAAGTGTTTGATCAGCGCTGAAAACAACTCCATAGAAACGGTTTTCCAAACAACCTTGCGTCTCTGATGATCAAAAATATTTAAGGCCAGTTTATTTTTACTTTGATTATTGAGGATAAAATATTAGTAATACGAGTACATCGTATGGGAAATGAACTCAGCAGTAATTTAAAATTCAACGGCTTTAAAACGGTGGACAATATGATCATAAAGAAAGGAATAACTTTATACCACATGGCAATTCGTTAAAAGAAAAGAAATGTCTGACCTACATATCACGTTTTCCTCTGTGAATAACTTCCTGACCTCTAATGCGCACTAATATTCATAAAATAAAGAACAACTTGAAAGACTAGAGGTAGGAAGTTCATATTCACAGGACATGTTCACTAATATGTTCTGAAGAAACTATTAGCATTTCAGTCACCTAGGTTCAGCAGGTGTCCTGTTGCCTTGTAGTCACTGGGTCCTCCATGGGCACAGATAACTTCTTCCATGCGCGATGGCTTCGACGCGTATAAGGCGCGAATGGCGTCCTGGAGTACAGCCATACATGCTGAATTCACCTGGTTCCACAGTTCATCTTTGGTGGTTGGCATTGTGTCACAGCGCCTCACCCGTCATTTCACTACATCCCACACATTTTCGATTGGCGACAAGTCCGGACGGATATCGGGCGGGCCAGGGCAACAGTCTGACATCCTTCGACAACAAGAAGGCACGTGTTCGTGCAGCAACATTTGGTCGCGCATTGTCCTGCTGAAATATTGTGTCTGGGGCGTCGTGCAGAATGGGGGCTACGGGTCGCATGATTTCATTCACGTAGGTCCAACTAGTCACAGTGCCCTGGACACGCACCAGCTGTGATTTGTGGCTGTACCCGATAGCACCCCACACCATGAGGCCTTGAGTTGGCGCTGTATGTATTGTGAGAAAGCAGTCAATGTGATGTCTCTCCCCCTGTCTGCGGCGAACCAAAATGCAGCCATCATTTTCAGACAAACAAACAGAATCTGGAATCGTCCGAAAATGCTATCTGCTGCCATTCCTGTCCCCAGTGACGTCGTTCCATTCACTAGTGCAGTCTAGCTTGTTTATGCACATTAGTCAAAAGTAGGCGGAGAAGTGGACGACGCGCCGGTAACCCAAACCGGAATAAACGGCAACGGAATATCACGCCTGATAATGTACGATGTGTTACACTGTTCCACTGTTGCGCCAGAGCCGAGGAGGATGCAGATCTGTCCTGCAATGCCATTCGGATGAGTTGTCGATCTTCTCGGGAAGGAGGGGGGGGGGGAGGGAGGGTTCTGGGTGGTGCGACCAGACCCATCTCGTATTCTTCGGAATTCTGTGAACCATTCTGTACACACCCGTTGCACTGCCGGCACAATTCTTTCCACACGAGCAGCAGTTTCCCGGATGGATGCATCAAGTTCTCTCACGACAGTAATGCACCCTCGTTCAGAAATCATTCATTTGACGGTACGGTTCTCGCATACGTTTTCTAGGCATCCTGCACGTCTGCTCAAGTCACACTGATCCATTACCTTCGGATTATAGCGACAACGAGAGCCGTAGGCACATTTTTACAGTAGGTAGTGGTGCGCCGAGATATCGATGTGGACCTTGAATCTGAGGGTCGACATGGTTCAAATGCTAATTACTTCTTCAGAACAAACAAATGCACATGTCCTGTGAGTATGAACTTTCTATCTCTAGTCCTTCAAGCTGTTCTGGTTTTTATGAACATGATTGTATTTTCGGCAATATAGAATAACACACAGCACCTCGATCGATTCGAATACTGATCATGATCAGACTTGTATGAATACGTATATCTCAAGTAATTCAGTGTTTCCAAACTGTTAAAACAATGGAGTTACATACAAATGTTAAAATGCTTCAGTAGTCACCGATTGTTTTAAGTTTTTAGTGCATTTACTCTACCGTCTTACTAGAAGACACAGTTTGGTTTTAGATAAGAAGATACGAGGAGGAGGGCACGGAGGGCTTTAAAGCTCGCAGAAAATCGGGGCAAGTTAAGATGGCAACTAGAGGGAAAAACAGATCTTTTAGAAGGCAGAAATGAAAATCCTTTTCTATTAACAAAGTAATGAAGAACCATTCAGTTTCCATTTTCCCCTGATTAGTTTCCTCCAATTATTTGAATGGCATAAATTTATTACTTTTACGGAAAACTAGTGCATTATTTAAGATTATACTGAACCCATAATTCTACGGTGAGAAAAATTTTTATTTTTCACAAATATTTATTTGGTATTCAGAAACTACTGTATGTTTGAGGGCAGCCATTTTTGCGCTCCCAAGAGCCCGATGTTGCGAGGGAAGGTTCCCGCAAGGCGAGCTCGTGGATTGCCGGGACACCTCGGTGGAACTCGAGTGCCCGACAATTTTCTAAATTAAGGAATTCTGCACAACGAGGGATTTTGACAAGATAGTAAAGGAAGAAATATATAAGCAAAATTATTCATACACCCTCTGTGAAGGTAGTGACACCAGGGACAATTTAGATGCAGTTAAGCCCAAGTGTGTGTTAGCGTGAGAACAGCGAGCTAGTTACACGTGCCAAGGTCGTGGGCAGAAGAAAAACGCGCGAAACGCACGGGCAGAAACAATTTATTTCTCCTGTTGTGAGTGCAGAAAAATTATAAAATTAACATCGAACATAAGTGCAAGTCTGTCCGGAGTTCTGGGACAAGTCTTATCAAAATTGGTCTATTAGAAGCAAATTTGGCAGATTACACCACCGAGACTCATAGAGGGGATAGCGTCCTTCCGGAAATTATAAAAGAAACCCCCCCACCGTAGATTTTGCAGTGTCGATCTGGAACTTGAAGCCGCGGGAGCTCGTGCCCGTCGTCATTAGAAATTCGCGCCAGATTGACCGACAATAATTCAATACATGTTCGTGGCTAAAGTCCATATATTAGTTAAGAAGAAAAGTGATTGGAGAAACTGTGAACGTTTGCAGACGAACTGGGAAGGTGTAGGCTGGTTGAAAATTACACAGCAGATTTTATTTTTATCATTTCCTGTACTCTTGTAAGTGAAGAAGGTCTGGGGGAAGCGATTCAAAATAGTTCTACTCCCTTATCGGCCGAACACCTGTTCTTGTTGAAACAACGGGGAGAGAAACCACTCTGGGAGACGCATCAGACAGTTATAGCCGACTGCAGAACGAGGGAAGTTCGTGGTGCAAGTTACAGAGAAAGTGGATGAGTGAGTTTTTAAAAATGAAAATGTTATCTGTAAAAATGAGTGGCTAAGTACGAGGTTGCTGGGATGATGCAATCAGAATGCTGAGAATGTCACCATTGTGCAGGTCTGTCTATTTTATATTATGTTGTAGTTAGTTTAGTTAGTTACTGTCTGTCCTAACCAAATTTCCAGATGATTGTCGGGTGATATTCGTAATTATCAGGCGAAGGGCGTTGTAAATTTTGGTCAGCGTGTGAAATTTTTCAGTGTGTAAAGTTCATGTCAAGAACGGTAAAATGCGACGCTTAAATTTGGTGTTGAGATGAGATATCATTCAAAGTGCGGATTTGTGAACGTTATAAGTGTAAATTTGTCGTGGCGAATATTGTAATTTCAGGTGTCAGTTGCATTCAGAAATGTTGGTCAATAATAATAATAATAATAATAATAATAATAATAATGTTTACCGCGGGATAAGGAAATTCCTCTCTGTTAAATTACATTTAACCAGTTATTTTTACAAGGATCGTAGGCATATTTAGATAATGTCAATAAAATTTGTTAGAGTCACAGTCATTAAGGGGAAGAAAATTTTGAGACATCGTGTATACCAATGTTGCGAAAGGTCGATGTGTGCTCTTGGATTTTTGAGGTTCGAAAGTCGTAATTATAGTAAAGTCAGAGATGTGCTTAAAAATGGTCGTCGTTTTCACCAGGGGATCGAAGTATGAAAAAGGGTCTTGAAGGAAAAGGGATTGAGAGCGATGGATTTATATGTACGTGGAGATGAGAGAGAAGTGTTACCGCTGGAATAAAGCGATGAGAAAGAGTGTTGAGACATTTGTGTAGAGGAAGTATTGAGGAACAGGCTGTGTTGAAACAGGCTGTATTGTTTTCCGCAATCAATCCGAACTTGAGACGACTATGATGTGAAGCATTGTAAATTTATAGAACGATTCCAAGTGAAAACGACTCTAGTAAAATGTAAAGGTCTGGGTAGTAAACATCCAGTGATTTTTTTTTTAAGATAAGGTACGGCCTCACGGATTGAAGAGCAATTTTGATACACGGTTGGGTTATATTTAATTTGTTCATTGGAGAGGTCATGGATAAGATGGTTGGAATTGATGATAGGCGATCTGAGAATTTTGAATGTGATGGTGATGATTATTATTTTGAAGGCATCCACTAAAAGGGAAACGTGTGTTGGGAATTTTCATTGGCTGCCCTGACACTTCAGTGCACAGGCTGAGATTGTGTTCGAGGTGGAGAATCGTTCGTCACGTCTATTTATTTTTGAGTTCACATATTATGATGAGGTAGACACTTGTTGTATTTTTTTCGAGAGGTAGGCACTTACTGTGTTTCGACTTGCATTCTTTTGATAATAGAGACGTAGTTCCGTCGTGCGTATTTTTTGTCTGACCAGATTCAGTGTTACTGTTGGAGGTTTGTTGGAAATTGCGGTTCGCCTGATATGTTAAGGGAGACGTAGTACGACCCACTTTGACGCCCGACGATAGATTTAGGACGTCACGTGTTTATTCTTGGAGTCATTGGTGATGAGACGTCCTAGGTCACGCCCGACGATAGGATTTGGAAGGCATCATGTATATACTGATTAGGTTTAGGGTGTACAGATTTCAAGTGAGCCCGACGATAGGTCTGGGATGGTAGCTGTACACACTCAAGTCTCGGTTAAGATGTTTTTCTTTTGTTTGTTCTTTTTGTGAAGTGGCCTGGTTGAAGGTAGCCATTACAGTGCGATATGATTTATTGTAGAGGGTCTGTGCGAAGCTCTCATTGAGATAACGGGACTGCTGTTGACAAATGAGGGCTGTCCAAGTGTGGGACATCGACCCGATCTAGATTAAATATTTTTACTGTGTTTCTTCGTGCGTGTTAAGCTGTATGACTTTGAGATGTTAATTTATTTTTACGAACTTCATTGTTTCTCGTTTGACGTCTGTTTTTCGTTTGATAGTGTGCATATTGACACTCAGTGTTTTAGAATGAGACTTGAGTTGCGAATGCGGTTTCGATTCATCAGCCAGTATTTTATTTTATTTTCACCTTGTCGTATTTTCATTCTTATTCATAGTAGGTAAGTAAGTAATCACTTTACCAGTAGTGTGTTGGGACAGACAGTAAATAGAGAGATCTGTACTGGTAGCATTGTTGTCAAGGGAAAGAATTCCTTAAATTTGTAGTAAATTTTAGCGTGGACTGGTAATTTTATTAAGTATAACAAACCCATTTCTAACCTGAAAATCGGTTCAATAATAATATTTTCAAGTGACTTTTCACTTTTTGATTAACTCCAGTGTTTGGCATTTCTTCTAAATGCATGATTAGTAAGTGTTTCCTGCATTTCGCAGTTTTGTTCCTTTAGAACGACTTAACGTAAGATCCTCCCGGATCATGTGGTTGTTGGTTCCTTCCGAACAGTTGTTTGGGTGATGCACAGTTAGCATCGGGATTAACGTATCACTTAAGGGTGTCATGAATGACAAATACATGGTGGAATTTTATTTCAATTGTGAATGATGCCATTAAATTGTAGTGAACACCATGCTTTCCCATAATATTTCGCAACCTATCCAAAGCAACTGATAGTCAGTTTGGTTCGATTAAGGGTCCATTCGGCGGATGTTCCGTATCCGTGAAGGGTATTTGACTGGTGGATAACCTTAATTAAGAGAAAATCAGGCGTTCTACTTGTTGAAAGTCAGATTTTCCACGGATCGTGTGGATTAACTCTCAGTTCTCGTTTGGAATGATAGGTGCCCGGTTTTCAGGTCTTCCCTTTTTCAGTTTTTCAGTTTCGCTGTCCACTAACATATTAGCTTCTCTGAAGCAACTCTTCGACATTGGAAGAAACGAAGTGACGTTATGTAATGTGACTGTGTTAGGAACTTTTCAAAAATCAATAATTAATTTTTTTTGTATTTTTGTGGCAAGAATGCATATTAAATTAACGATGTTATCGTGCTCTTTCAGTTTAATAAAAGTTAGTAAGCACATTTTTGCTCCTCATTTCAAGTAGTTAGGCTTTCTTCTGAACCCCATCGTTTGGTTAAGATCGTGACCGAATTTATTCCCGCAACGACCCAAGATTTAAGAGTTCTGAATTGTTCTACTATAGCAGCCGTGGCCGACCAACGATGGAATGGTAAGTTCAAGGGTTCAGTAGAAGTGGCGCCCAACGTGGGGCCTTAATGTCACGATAACGATGAGGAGCCCAAAGTCACGATAACGATATGATGCCACGATAACGATAATGAAATTATCCATTGAAAATAAATGTTAGAAAAATATAAAATAATGTTGAGGCTTAAGCCACATTATAAATAATACAAGCGGGTGAAAATTATGGCTGAGCCACAGTTAAACGAATTATGCCCAATGAGAGTGCTAGATATTAACACGTTTAATGAGGAGCGTAACTACTTGGTAGATAATAATAATAATAACAGTCACAATGCATTTTAGGAAACCAGTATTTAAAGCTGTATTGAAGCTTATGTCATGTTGCCAATATAAATTTTGGAAGTGGTAATGCTGAATTACATTCAAAGTTTATGCGTTAACATGTTCTTTATTTACTTAATTTACGGAAGCGGAACTATTTGGGATATTTATCCAGAATAACTTATTAACTTCAGAATTTTCTTTTATTAAACAATTTTGTGATACCAGCCATGTAAACAAAATTTTATAAGACAACTGTTGGAATGTTGTCAGTTTCGGTATTAAATTATAACAGCGTTTGTATGTGAAAACGCAGTAGGTAGTGAATTCTTTCCTTAGTAGTTTGGAGTATTCTGGTTGCATCAACAGCCAGCGTACTCATTATTGTATTCTTTGTGATATTGTGAGATGGAAGGTCAGGTGACCATGGATCTGCTAAGGCAGGTGATGGAAGAAATGAGTAATAAGTTGAGAGAGGACATGAAAGTCCAGAATGAGAATTTGAGTAGTAAGATGGAGGATACGAAAGGGCAAATGTTAGAAAGTTTTGATAGTAAGATGGAGGATACGAAAGGGCAAATGTTAGAAAGTTTTGATAGCAAGATGGAGGACGCGAAAGTCCAGAGTGAGAATTTGAGAGAGGACATGAAGGCTCATAATGAAAGTTTGGATGGTAAGATTGAGGAGTTACAGAGTAGTATCGAGGATACCCAGGCTAGGTGTAAAGAGTCTAGTGATGAGTTGAAGGCTGGATTGAAGAACGTAGTTCGTGAGACATACACTATGTGCACCGAACTTAAAGAGGAAGTTAGGGGTGAGATAGGTAAACTCAACCAGCGTTTTGATGATAGCCGAGTGGAAATTAGGGATGAAATTGACAAACAATTTGCGGAAGTGCAGGTCAGTTTAAAGAACGATTTCGACAAACAGTTTTCCAAAATCCATGACAGTTTAAAAACCGATATGGACAAGCGTTTTGACGAAAGCCACGACATGTACAGTCGGTTATGTGATAGTCAGGATGAGATGAGAAAGGAACTTGACAAGCATTTATTGGAAAGCCAAGCGGCGCATAAGCAGCTGATCGACAGCCAGGTTGAATTTAAGGACGACATTACACAACAGGTCGTAGAGATGCGGATCTCCAGTGATAAGGAAAAGGGGAAAACGCTAACCATAATAGAGGAACAACGTCAAATATTATCTGCGGACATTCAGTCACTGAACAACAAGGTAGATAAAATTAGTGTGGAATTGGAGAGTCAGGTATTATCAAAAACCGAAACCATGGAGAAGAAATTGTTGCAAGTTAATGAGGAAGCAATTAGTAAACTCCTAGTGGCTAATGAGGACTCCGAAATTTTAATTAAAGAAATTCAAGAGGAGTTAGTTGAAATGAAAAACGAACATACCAGGGAATTCAACGACAGGCAAGTTAGTATAGAACAGGACTTAAGGGAAATCACGTCAGCCCAGGAAGAGACAGACAAGAAAGTTGGGTTCATTAAGAGCGAAGTAAGCAGTTGGATTAGCAGCGTGGTAGATATGCAGTCCAAGGTGGACAAAGTATTGAGTCAAGCATCGACAGCTGTTAACTCTGACCTCAGTGGTCAATTGCCAAATATCAATCATGTGAATAATAACGGTCAGAGCTCGAATGTAGATACCAGTCGATCTCAAAGCTCAGGGGTCACCAACGTTATTAACATGATCAAGTTACATGAGGACCAGCCCAAGAAATTTAATGGAGGTCCACATACCACGCCGAAGGGGTTTCTTAAGGATCTCAGGGAGTACATCCGGGACGCCAAGATTCCTGAGGAACGTCAGTTGAGGGTAGCTGAAAGATATTTAGAGGGGGCACCACTTTTATGGTTTAAAGGCTTCCGATACCACTTTGATACCTTTGATGAGTTCCAGAGGGCGTTTCTTAATAAATTTTGGAGTACGGAAATTCAGCAGAGTCTTAGATTAGAGCTATACTCACGTCGGTATAATGCAATAGGCCCTACAAAGTTCAGTGAATACTTTATTGCACAAATGGTAAAGTTCAGAGAACTTGAGGCGCCGCCCTCGGAGCAAGAGCTGGTACAGGCCATCCAGAAGCAGTTACCTCCCGAAGTACAAAGGATGCTCATTGCATCAAAGGTAGAGACCCCCATGCAGGCAGAAATGATCCTTAGACAATTGGATCATACCCATAATCAAATAGCATCCAGAGGGGGACGATCACACGAGCAACATATAAACACTGTTAGCCAGGTCCCAGAGGGAAGTCCAGAGGCACCTGAGCAGGGGAAACCACAGCCGACTGAGCGGAGGCGTGAGTTTCGCAATAACTGGGAACCCTCGCATCCACGAAATGAGGATTGGAAAAGGCGTAGGGGCAATTGGAATTATCCACAAAGGAGGAACCCTTACTGGAGGCGATACGATGGGGACAGAGAAAACCAGAGGAATTTCAGGAATGGACTTAATAACCGCAGGGACTGGGGAAATAATCGAACCCAGAACTTCCGCCGTGATGAGGATGAACGGTACCGTGAACGTGTTCAGTACACCGACGGGTTAAGGAAGGACCACGAAAGGAAGAAATGGCAGGGGGCTATACAGCGCCAGGACGTCAACACCGATTGTTTCGGGGCTGAAAGTTTGGAATTCCAGAAGGCACATAGGCAAGACCAACGAAACTCCGGTCTGAACCCGTTTGCGCCAGATTTCGAGCAGGAGTCAATGTCTACTCTTGATAGAAGAAAAACAACTTCAAATTCCCAGTAGGAAAAGGTTCAGAGTCTTTCATCCCAGATTCTGAAGGAGAGACAACCGAATGACGCACATAACATCAATAACAACAGGAAACAGACTTCGAGCAACTCCCAATTAAATGATGATCGCAACCCAATAAGAATTTTAAAGATTGATCATAGAGCAGAAGAAAGAGTTCCACTACCTGATGACGCAGCCTTACCACCAGGGGAAATGGTCACCGAAGAAGAAGAAGAAGAAGAAATACAACCCGTAAATATGATCGTCACGTCGAGAGGAAGACAGGTCGAGGCACCACTCCAAGGACAGGCAAGCAGTGGGAGTAAAGAAGAGGAAGACGCTGAATGTTTACAATGTTCATTCTTAAGAGAAGACTTTGTTGATGACATCTGTAACGCAATCCTATTGTTGGAAGAAGAAAACAGGGAAATACGTGAAAGTAACAGAGCCCTACGTCAAGAGTGAGATCGGCTGGGAAATTTTACGTAGAATTATGGTTCATCTGTATCAAAATTCCCATGTACACTTTAGAATTTTGAAGGAATATATCTGTTTAAATATTTCCCCTTTCTGGGTAAACATTTCGTTGTTGTAGGTGGATTATGAACCCATAATTCTACGGTGAGAAAAATTTTTATTTTTCACAAATATTTATTTGGTATTCAGAAACTACTGTATGTTTGAGGGCAGCCATTTTTGCGCTCCCAAGAGCCCGATGTTGCGAGGGAAGGTTCCCGCAAGGCGAGCTCGTGGATTGCCGGGACACCTCGGTGGAACTCGAGTGCCCGACAATTTTCTAAATTAAGGAATTCTGCACAACGAGGGATTTTGACAAGATAGTAAAGGAAGAAATATATAAGCAAAATTATTCATACACCCTCTGTGAAGGTAGTGACACCAGGGACAATTTAGATGCAGTTAAGCCCAAGTGTGTGTTAGCGTGAGAACAGCGAGCTAGTTACACGTGCCAAGGTCGTGGGCAGAAGAAAAACGCGCGAAACGCACGGGCAGAAACAATTTATTTCTCCTGTTGTGAGTGCAGAAAAATTATAAAATTAACATCGAACATAAGTGCAAGTCTGTCCGGAGTTCTGGGACAAGTCTTATCAAAATTGGTCTATTAGAAGCAAATTTGGCAGATTACACCACCGAGACTCATAGAGGGGATAGCGTCCTTCCGGAAATTATAAAAGAAACCCCCCCACCGTAGATTTTGCAGTGTCGATCTGGAACTTGAAGCCGCGGGAGCTCGTGCCCGTCGTCATTAGAAATTCGCGCCAGATTGACCGACAATAATTCAATACATGTTCGTGGCTAAAGTCCATATATTAGTTAAGAAGAAAAGTGATTGGAGAAACTGTGAACGTTTGCAGACGAACTGGGAAGGTGTAGGCTGGTTGAAAATTACACAGCAGATTTTATTTTTATCATTTCCTGTACTCTTGTAAGTGAAGAAGGTCTGGGGGAAGCGATTCAAAATAGTTCTACTCCCTTATCGGCCGAACACCTGTTCTTGTTGAAACAACGGGGAGAGAAACCACTCTGGGAGACGCATCAGACAGTTATAGCCGACTGCAGAACGAGGGAAGTTCGTGGTGCAAGTTACAGAGAAAGTGCATTGTTTATATGGTAGTTTTAATCTCGTGTGTGTGAAGGGTAGTGTTTGGATGAGTGAGTTTTTAAAAATGAAAATGTTATCTGTAAAAATGAGTGGCTAAGTACGAGGTTGCTGGGATGATGCAATCAGAATGCTGAGAATGTCACCATTGTGCAGGTCTGTCTATTTTATATTATGTTGTAGTTAGTTTAGTTAGTTACTGTCTGTCCTAACCAAATTTCCAGATGATTGTCGGGTGATATTCGTAATTATCAGGCGAAGGGCGTTGTAAATTTTGGTCAGCGTGTGAAATTTTTCAGTGTGTAAAGTTCATGTCAAGAACGGTAAAATGCGACGCTTAAATTTGGTGTTGAGATGAGATATCATTCAAAGTGCGGATTTGTGAACGTTATAAGTGTAAATTTGTCGTGGCGAATATTGTAATTTCAGGTGTCAGTTGCATTCAGAAATGTTGGTCAATAATAATAATAATAATAATAATAATAATAATAATAATGTTTACCGCGGGATAAGGAAATTCCTCTCTGTTAAATTACATTTAACCAGTTATTTTTACAAGGATCGTAGGCATATTTAGATAATGTCAATAAAATTTGTTAGAGTCACAGTCATTAAGGGGAAGAAAATTTTGAGACATCGTGTATACCAATGTTGCGAAAGGTCGATGTGTGCTCTTGGATTTTTGAGGTTCGAAAGTCGTAATTATAGTAAAGTCAGAGATGTGCTTAAAAATGGTCGTCGTTTTCACCAGGGGATCGAAGTATGAAAAAGGGTCTTGAAGGAAAAGGGATTGAGAGCGATGGATTTATATGTACGTGGAGATGAGAGAGAAGTGTTACCGCTGGAATAAAGCGATGAGAAAGAGTGTTGAGACATTTGTGTAGAGGAAGTATTGAGGAACAGGCTGTGTTGAAACAGGCTGTATTGTTTTCCGCAATCAATCCGAACTTGAGACGACTATGATGTGAAGCATTGTAAATTTATAGAACGATTCCAAGTGAAAACGACTCTAGTAAAATGTAAAGGTCTGGGTAGTAAACATCCAGTGATTTTTTTTTTAAGATAAGGTACGGCCTCACGGATTGAAGAGCAATTTTGATACACGGTTGGGTTATATTTAATTTGTTCATTGGAGAGGTCATGGATAAGATGGTTGGAATTGATGATAGGCGATCTGAGAATTTTGAATGTGATGGTGATGATTATTATTTTGAAGGCATCCACTAAAAGGGAAACGTGTGTTGGGAATTTTCATTGGCTGCCCTGACACTTCAGTGCACAGGCTGAGATTGTGTTCGAGGTGGAGAATCGTTCGTCACGTCTATTTATTTTTGAGTTCACATATTATGATGAGGTAGACACTTGTTGTATTTTTTTCGAGAGGTAGGCACTTACTGTGTTTCGACTTGCATTCTTTTGATAATAGAGACGTAGTTCCGTCGTGCGTATTTTTTGTCTGACCAGATTCAGTGTTACTGTTGGAGGTTTGTTGGAAATTGCGGTTCGCCTGATATGTTAAGGGAGACGTAGTACGACCCACTTTGACGCCCGACGATAGATTTAGGACGTCACGTGTTTATTCTTGGAGTCATTGGTGATGAGACGTCCTAGGTCACGCCCGACGATAGGATTTGGAAGGCATCATGTATATACTGATTAGGTTTAGGGTGTACAGATTTCAAGTGAGCCCGACGATAGGTCTGGGATGGTAGCTGTACACACTCAAGTCTCGGTTAAGATGTTTTTCTTTTGTTTGTTCTTTTTGTGAAGTGGCCTGGTTGAAGGTAGCCATTACAGTGCGATATGATTTATTGTAGAGGGTCTGTGCGAAGCTCTCATTGAGATAACGGGACTGCTGTTGACAAATGAGGGCTGTCCAAGTGTGGGACATCGACCCGATCTAGATTAAATATTTTTACTGTGTTTCTTCGTGCGTGTTAAGCTGTATGACTTTGAGATGTTAATTTATTTTTACGAACTTCATTGTTTCTCGTTTGACGTCTGTTTTTCGTTTGATAGTGTGCATATTGACACTCAGTGTTTTAGAATGAGACTTGAGTTGCGAATGCGGTTTCGATTCATCAGCCAGTATTTTATTTTATTTTCACCTTGTCGTATTTTCATTCTTATTCATAGTAGGTAAGTAAGTAATCACTTTACCAGTAGTGTGTTGGGACAGACAGTAAATAGAGAGATCTGTACTGGTAGCATTGTTGTCAAGGGAAAGAATTCCTTAAATTTGTAGTAAATTTTAGCGTGGACTGGTAATTTTATTAAGTATAACAAACCCATTTCTAACCTGAAAATCGGTTCAATAATAATATTTTCAAGTGACTTTTCACTTTTTGATTAACTCCAGTGTTTGGCATTTCTTCTAAATGCATGATTAGTAAGTGTTTCCTGCATTTCGCAGTTTTGTTCCTTTAGAACGACTTAACGTAAGATCCTCCCGGATCATGTGGTTGTTGGTTCCTTCCGAACAGTTGTTTGGGTGATGCACAGTTAGCATCGGGATTAACGTATCACTTAAGGGTGTCATGAATGACAAATACATGGTGGAATTTTATTTCAATTGTGAATGATGCCATTAAATTGTAGTGAACACCATGCTTTCCCATAATATTTCGCAACCTATCCAAAGCAACTGATAGTCAGTTTGGTTCGATTAAGGGTCCATTCGGCGGATGTTCCGTATCCGTGAAGGGTATTTGACTGGTGGATAACCTTAATTAAGAGAAAATCAGGCGTTCTACTTGTTGAAAGTCAGATTTTCCACGGATCGTGTGGATTAACTCTCAGTTCTCGTTTGGAATGATAGGTGCCCGGTTTTCAGGTCTTCCCTTTTTCAGTTTTTCAGTTTCGCTGTCCACTAACATATTAGCTTCTCTGAAGCAACTCTTCGACATTGGAAGAAACGAAGTGACGTTATGTAATGTGACTGTGTTAGGAACTTTTCAAAAATCAATAATTAATTTTTTTTGTATTTTTGTGGCAAGAATGCATATTAAATTAACGATGTTATCGTGCTCTTTCAGTTTAATAAAAGTTAGTAAGCACATTTTTGCTCCTCATTTCAAGTAGTTAGGCTTTCTTCTGAACCCCATCGTTTGGTTAAGATCGTGACCGAATTTATTCCCGCAACGACCCAAGATTTAAGAGTTCTGAATTGTTCTACTATAGCAGCCGTGGCCGACCAACGATGGAATGGTAAGTTCAAGGGTTCAATACTATACATTTCCTTTGTACAAATACAATTATTTTCATGTGCAAGAAGCGTTCATTTTATTTATTTAACTTTTTCTTACAAAATGCACTCCTTTGTTTCTTTACGACATTTCACAATGATGTTATGAGAGTATCTTACTTTTACTGTTTTCAACTCGCCTACAATTATTCTCTTTTTTCTGGATTATGAATAATATTCTTCATTTGCATGCCTCGTCGCTGTCTTTTATATTTATACGTCATTTTATCCCCATTTCTCCCCTATTTCCCATAATTATATTAAGAGAAAGCATGGTATGATATTTCAGTAAAAGCGTATGTCTTTAAATGAAACACGAATCGCCTTATTAAGTTCTTAGTGAAAGTTACCTTCTTCTTAATTTCTTTGTAACAAAATTTCATATCCGTGCGTGTTTTACTGTAAAATATATAAATCCTTCATTTGACAGTGTTTGCAAAGTTATTAATGTAGAGTAATTTAGAAGGTCCTATATTGACGAAACGAAAGGTCACTATTTCTTGCAATGGTCGGGTGCGATGACATTTGATGTCAAGATCATGGTCTAGTCCGCTAACATTTAAGCCAGCCTTTGCACAAATGAATTACAATGAAATAGGAGAATTTGACCCCCCAGTGAATTTACATACGAGCCCGTGTGGTCCCTCCCTTCATTCCCCTCTTTACCGCATATTCAAAGTCGAACCAAGGGGGCGTGTGGGCAGGTGCGGAAGCGCGTACCTTCCCCTCTGTGGGTGTTAGGTTCATGTTAGGTCTCCCGTCATTCGATCTCTTCGTCTCCCCTCGCTCTTCAGGTGTGCTCATGTGTTATGCTTAAGGACGTATCTGACCAATTAAAGATAGAGTGCAAGCTGGTACTGGGCGATTCTGAGGGCTGTACTAATTTCCTTGCCCTAAATAAATATTTCTGGCCTGAGATTTAAATGAAAACTAGTGTACATATAACAAATTTTCTTCTTCTACATCTGAGAAATATGTCCTTAAAGTTTGGCCTTGCGTTATGTTTGCAGCGAGTATTTTGCGATAAATGATTATTTAAGCCTTTAAAACGCTACTTTTCCATGTTCAGTTATTTTACATGTTTCTTAGATATATCTGCTCCTAAATCCACACATCAGTTTGGAAACTTGGAAGAAGTTTACTAAAACCTTTGCTGGAGCGTGATGACTTATATGAATGAGAAATGTGGACCTTGAAAAGAAACAAGGAGGAAAGGCTTGAGGCAGATGAAATGTGGTTTTACAGGCGGCTTATAAAAACAAGTTCGATGGAGAGAAAGAATAATGGAGAAGTACTGATAGAAATATAGGAGAACCTGAAACTGCTCTTAGGCATAAACATTAGAAAATCAAAGCGCTTGGGTCATGTCCTGAGACACGACATCTTTCTCAAGAACATCCCTGAATACTAAGTTCTCTGAAGAAATCCAAGGGCCGACACAGTGAAAGGTATGAAGTGCCCATCTTATGTTACCATGAAGCGAACTGCAGAAGACCGACAACATTGGCTGCAGTAACAAGGCCAGGCCTTTAGGATATGATGATGATGAAAGTGATTATGATGAAGATGATGCTGATGATGATGATATATCGTTGATAAACAGGGAGAAACAGATCACCTGTGATTGTCGGAACAGACGATGTGTTCTGCTACACCCAATCAGTGCGCAGACCAGCAGTCATATGCCCAAACATATGGCAACATCCTGTGGTGAATAGAGAGGCAGTGACACCGCACTCGGTTTTCTGCTCTTCTTCGACGATGTTGAAATAGATTGTGTTTTATAGAGTGGTGGGATTTGAGTACACTGCCTTCTATCTGGAGACAAGACAGTTACTGCTAGTGAAGACAGTCAAGGTGGTGTAGAATACAGAAACTTTTGGATGAAATTCCTGGAGATACAGCACAGCCTTCATGATCAAATCCAGGAAGATTCTGCAAAACAATACTCCAATAAATGACAAGTAAATACAAATTTTTCACAGTGATTCATTAGGCTGCCAAGAACAAGATTTTAATTCCTAAATGCCTTCAGCTTAGCAATAGGGGAGTGAATGTAATTGAAATTTGAACCGTCACATGAAGCAAAATGCCCCATTTATTCACATTTAGAGCGATACTTGACGCCCTGTCCTAATTGCACATCTTCAAATTCTGATCTCATCTTATCGTATTTTCATCACCGTTCTTAGGCACCTCATGAATATTCTCTTATTTCTTTCGTGAATTTCCCTTATTAGCCAGGATGACCAACACTTAAAAACCGACCGTAAAGATCAATTCAGTGCATAATACATTCAGAAACTCAGGTCCGTTTGTCCTAGCAAAGAATCCAGATTCTGATAAGAATCTAAGACTGTTTTCATGGATTTCAGGATCTCGAGATCAGTAAACTCAACCTCCAGAACACAAATGAGGGATAATAGTGATTCAAATCCCATTCTGGGCCCTGCTAGATGTGTGAATCCGTGGTTTCTTATTCAGACAAATGTTGAAATGATATATAAAACACCATACGCTTGTCCGACTTGTTGGCTGAATGGTCAGCGTCCTGGCCTTCGGTTCGGAGGGTCCCGGGTTCGATTCCCGGCCGGGTCGGGGATTTTAACCTTAATTGGTTAATTCCAGTGGCCCGGGGGCTGGGTGTTTGTGCTGTCCCCAACATCCCTGCAACTCACACACCACACATAACACTATCCTCCACCACAATAACACGCAGTTACCTACAAATGGCAGATGCCGCCCACCCTCATCGGAGGGTCTGCCTTACAAGGGCTGCACTCGGCTAGAAATAGCCACACGAAATATTGCCATACGCATCATGTCCGATTACTTTCCAGTCTTGAACTCAGTTAAATTACAGACACACGGTAATAATGGCGTCACACCATAGAGGCTATCAAAAAAGTTATCGCGTACTAAGTACATACGGCTGTTGACCGTAATGTTGCGGCCCTCTTATGTGAAGCAAGAGGTAACAGAAACAATCGCAACGCACAAGATACGCATAAGTATACTTTTGTTGAATACCCACCTGGTAAAATACGTTCAACAAAATCATTCCTCTTCCTTATTCCTTCAAATGACCGACAATATTGAAAACTAGAGAGCTCTCATTATAGTGTATAGAAATTGTTTAAATTGCAGCAGAAGATAGTGCATGGTCTCAATTTTGTGCGTAGATCCAGTTATAACGAAAAGAGTAGATCATATAAAAATGGAATGTAAAATCTCGTTCCTGATACCGACAAGTGCAAAATTCCTCTCTCTTCATACAGCTGGTTCTGTCAGCTCAGTTGATAGACGTGTGGTGCGGTATTTGAGAGGTCGGGATTTAAACAGAAGAGATCGACAATCCTCCTCTCGCGTGTCGATGTTCTAAAACATTCATTTATAAAATAATTTTAACTGAATACTTGTTTCTTCAATTTCATTTTTCTGATGAAGAAAATTAATTTCTAGTAAGGAGAGAAAAATACAGTGCTAAATGACCCATCGTACAAACAAACGACTATCCTCAAATCAATCCATTGAACTATGTAAGTAAAGAAATGTTAATGGGTCATTGTGCTCAGCGGAAAAGTGCATCGACAGAACGACAGGAAGTAATAGTTTAAGTTCTACGCACGGAAGGTGCACCAGTTTTCTGGATATCAATCCTGGACTCTTGTTTGTTCGTCCAACCCTTGTCCCTTTTCTCACTCCATATGGGCACTGCGGAGAGGTTTGGAATTTAATCCAGGCTTTTGGCACGCAATTTAGTGATTAGAAATTGAATAGCACAACCTCTCCTACCATGCCGGCCAACATTCTGATGGTGAACATTTTTGACCACGGGACTCAAACCCGCTAACCACGGTGTCAGAGCGTTTAGAATTCCACGCCTTAACGATCATGGCCACCAGGCGGGCTAATCCTGGAGTCTTGATAATTGGCATTTTTTGTCGTTGCGTCAAGTTATACAGAATAAACACGTACATTTAACGAAAGTTTGGTATCATGCACAAGTACGTAATATGTATACATACGTCTATTCCTACAACCACAGCACACCACATTAACAACAGTTACAGCAGAAGCAAAAAGTAGCGACAACATCCCTCCACATTGTGCTGGAGTCAGTAAGGGTATCTCGCCGTAAAATAGAGTCAAATGCACATGTGCGACACAGTTTGTACCGGTGACTCCACATCGGTGAGGAAGAAAACGGGGGGAGGCAGTTGAAAATTCCTAGACACGTAATTCAGAATATTTTCTACTTTGTTATTTCGTTGTTGTTGGTTGGTAATAAGTGGCTGTCGTTAACTGAGTATGACACGTCTCAAAGGACGAGCACAGTAATTTCGTATCATCCCGGGCGGTTCCTCTCAAACTTGTTACTAAGAAATGTATGCATGATGAACTGCTGTGGTTCACAGCTGAGTAAACTAGACTTCACAACACACTTATTCTTGCGATCTTTGTTTGCAGAGTGCCGATAGCAGTTTGTTGTTTGCTTGATAACGTAAGGACACTGTTGATAAAGTCCTAGGTAGTGTGTTGAAGACATTTATAATAATGTTATACAAAATTCGTGCCTCGTAGCATCGATTTTTTTTTGTCCATTAAAAATGTTTATACATTGGAAGAGTTCCGTCAGAGATGGTCATAAGCCACAAATACATTTTTTGTAGGAGAGCATTTTAAATGTTTGATAAAATACTAAAATACTACTTACTACTAGATATCGCCCGAAGATATGTATATAGAGACATTTGTTGAAAAGCATCACATCCATTAATAAAACTGAGAATCATTCACAGTTATGGCTTGTGACTATCTCTGACAAACAGATCATAATAATACAAATAAAACAACTATTTTTCCGAAACAATTCTGTTCTAAAAATCCGAGTGATAAATCTGGTGGTGTGTACCAAGACATAACTATTTGTACACGAAATTGTCAATACAGGAATAACAGACAGATTAGTTCCCTACAACAATCAGTTGCTTACAGCTGGTCATAGAAAGGCAAACGAGCTATATGGTGCGACTAGTTGGCTGCAGAATGTTAAATTGGACCATAAAGAAAAAAGAAACTACTGTAAAAATTGGCCGGATCATTGTATCCGTATATCGTAAAACCGATATTCTGATACTCCCAACATCGCTGCAAAATTTCGTTCGACTAAGCAACGTGCAATCCAGCGATTTAAGGAAATTAAAACATTAATAAACAATTCTTTCTATTTATTTAACGACGTACATACACGCCGAAAATTTTTGGCGACGGGCGGATGAGAAAAGGCTGGGACTGGGATGGAAGCGACAGTGGCTTTTGTTAAAGTACAGCCTGGTGTGAAAATGGGATAACAAGGAAGAACATCTTCAGGGCTGTCGACGGTGAGATTCGACCCCACTGCCTCCCGAATGCAGCTCAAACTGTGCGACCCTAACCGCACGGCCAACTCACTCGGTCATAAACAAATAAAAACTGGGTCGTCCACAGGAACTCAACGACAGTGAGACAAGGCAAGTGGATAAAATTATCAATTCAATTTCAATATCTGCTTATGTTCACAAACGGTTTGGAAAACAAGTAACACCAATACCAATAGGACGACTTATGAATCGAGGCAGGGTACCTCCACACAAGCAAGAGGAATGAAAAGAGCAGGTTAGCACATACAAAGGAGTAAGTAGGGAAGAAGAGAGAGTTTTCCTCGGACGAATGTACGTTTAACAATTCGTCGCTGCCGGGACAAAACCTCCTATATGAAATATTTTAGCTTAGAACTTTGGCCGGTTAGGTTCTGTCATCTAAGGTGCAATATTGTGTGAATATTGTTAAGGCATTCTCGCTCTTCATAATGTATGTGCTGCGGGTCAGTATATCTCCAAAAATATGATCACATAGGAGGTTTTGTCCCGGCAACGACGATTTTTCATTATGAAGGCTGAATTTTGGCGTGGAAGAAGTCCAGTACTTAACTAGAAGTGCAGAATCTGAAAGCCACTGTTAAGCACGCAAGTGGTGGTGGTGTTATGGTTGGGGGTTTATGGCTATTCTGGTGTGGTGAAACTTGTCTTCACCGAGACAAATATGTATAGATTTTTGTCCGACTCGTTGGATGAATGGTCAACGTACTGGCCATCGGTTCAGATTGTCCCGGGTTCGATTTCTGGCCTGGTCGGGGATTTTAATCGCTTCTGATTAATTCTTCTGGCTCGGGGATTGGGTGTATGTGTCCGTCCCAACACCCTCGTCATAATATTCACACAACATACCACACTACCGAAAAACACAGAAACACGCAATACTGATTACATCCCTCCATATAGGTTTGGCGTCAGGAAGGGCATCCGGTCGTAAAACAGGGACAAATCCACACGTGCTACACAGTCCGCACCTGCGATCCCACAGGTGTGGGTAAAGCGGTAGGAAAATAATAATAATAATAATAATAATAAGAAGAAGAAGAAGAAGAAGATGAAGAAGAAGAAGAAATATGTATAAATTTGGTTGTTTGGACACATCGGAAATTAATTTAATAAAAGTTTTGAGCCACTGGATTTAGGGAATTTAATACTTGCAACAGAACAACGACCCATAACATATGGTAGAGATTGTCCGATTCTCGTTGTTTTACGATACACCAAATACCCTTAACAATTCAAGTTTAGTCTCCACAGCTCAATCCGACTAAGCATCTCTGGAATGAATTGCACAAAACATCATGTACTGAGTAAATAGTAACTTAGAAACATACTTCTGCAAGAATGGCGTAATATTTGAGAAGAAACAAACAGAAAGCTTATGCATTTCATACCAATCGGTTCACGGAAGCCTTTCACTTACAAGGCAGACCTATGAAGTACTGAGAAGACGAAATCATCATTTTCTTGTTGTTGAGAGACTAATTTTCTGTTAGTGTACGAATATTTGTGTCCAGCTTGAAATGTCAACTGTGAAAAAATCTGTTTATTGTTTACGTGCAGAACGTCACACATATCAGAAGACTTTTTTTATAACTTGCTTTACGTCGCGCCGACATAGATAGGTCTTACGGTGACGATCGGACAGGAAAGGGTTAGGAGTGGGAAGAAAGCGGTCGTGGCCCTAATTAAGGTACATCCCCAGCATTTCCTGGTGTGAAAATAGGAAACCACGGAAAACGATCTTCAGGGCTGCCGACAGTGAGGTTTAAACCTACTATCTCCCGAATATTGGATACTGACCGCACTTAAGCGACTGTAGCTTTCGAGCTCGGTATGAAAAATATATATCTACATGTTGATATGATTAGTTAATTTTATATCATGGAGGTGCATTTATGCTTCGTTCTCCTTAAAACACGTGTACCGATCTCGATAGCTGCAGTCGCTTAAGTGCGGGCAGTATCCAGTATTTAGGAGATAGTGCGTTCGAACCCCACTGTCCGCAGCCCTGAATATGGTTTTCCGTGGTTTCCCATTTTCACACCAGGCAAATGCTGGAGCTGTACCTTAATTAAGGTCATGGCCGCTTCGTTCCCACTCCTAGCTCTTTCCTGTCTCATCATCGCTACGAAACCTATCTACAGTATGTCGGTGCGACGTACAGCCAGTTGTGAATAAACACGTGTAATACATTATTTTTCTTTTTAATTGTAACTGTACGAATACTTATGTCAATATGTGTGTATGCTCTTATTGACACAAAGGTACTTCATCTCACAGCCTTGTCATGGACTTCAGTTGTCTTCTTATTATGTGAAATGCCAAGTGGTGAAATAGCATGGCTGGACTTACAGTAAAATAATTAGCAAAATGAATGTGATTATTCAGCTCAGTGGTATATAGACTTACTATCCTGAGTTTGTACAGCCAAAGAACGTCTAATCCGTTGAAAGCACCCATATACTGATTTCATATTCTCAATGGTAGAAAAGTGTTCATAAAAGATACACTACGTATTCCCGGGGATGATTAATAACTGATATATCGATACCAATTTCATTTTTAATGGAAATATATTAGTTAATACAGCTGGATTAAAATATCAAACTGATAAGAGTTTATAGATGTATTTTCAAAATCAGGGAATTACTTTTTGAAATCGAGGCAATGTTTTATCATGTCATTTCTGGATCTGATCGCCAGCCGCGTCACACAGCGTTCGATAGTACAACGTGTTGAAATTGATGTTTGTTGTTACCGGGTAACACAGCGTCGAATAGGCAGTCATGAACATGTCTCGTAAATGCAATGTAATGTATCCCTTGATTTCGAGGTTTTTGTAGAGCAAGTGTGTTAACTAAATGTGGGAAAGGGGAAGGGGGACGTTTTAGGAAGAAATGAACACCTATGTTATGAAAGAACGGAATGAGAGTCTTATTTGCTCTGGTTTGAGAACACATTTAATACAATAAATAATCCTGAGCTGTACAAGGGAAAATAGTCGAGCTTCTTTCATAACGTAACAAAAATCGTGTTGCTTAAGTTCCTTTTGTACTAATGTTCCTATTTTTTTCAAAAGCATAAGCATGTGCAACGAAAAATTGAAAAGCAAGGTACGCATACCATTTACGAACTGTTTATGGCACTGACAATATATGCCAACCTAACTGACTCCTCAGTGATCAATTTTTGTCGTCTTATATGATTTACATTTATTGTAGGAAGTATACGAAGTGATATGAGTTCCTTTTACAGTAAAATAGAAACAGAAACTTTTTGATAAACAGCAATCAGTAATCGCTAGAGAGCAAACTATTTTCTAAAATTTACTACCCGAAAATCAGCGTCTCCAGACGTCAAATGACCTTTCGATCAGATGTGGTGACAGCGAACAGTATTGTAAAAGAAATATGCGGTGTTCCTTAGGTGCCCAATGTAATTTGACCATCATTAACCGTTATTAACAATCATCTTGATGTTAGCTTTGAAATTAAAGGGGACATGATTGTTGCAAGTCATAAATAAAAAATCAACAACCGTCCAACTGCAGGCATTATTGTGAAGTTCGTTCGCAGGTGTCATAAGGCACAGATCTTTGAGAAGCAAACAATAAAGAGGAACTTATCCCAAGGTAGGAGAATTCTATTTGCTAAGGCAAGGCAGCTGCAGCAAGCAACAGTAATAATTCATGAATTAATAAGAGTGGAAAAATAATGATTAAGAAAGGAGACGAAAGTCCTGTTCATGTTCTTTGCAGTGTCGAAGATACATGTAAAATCTAATGCGTTCTGGCTTCTTTTGCTACCCTAAAGGTACAAATATTACCAAAGTGTCAGTCAGTTGTAAATTTCTATGCTTATTACATATGTGTATTATCGTTTAAATGTATGTCAACAAAACGTGAATTTATTACCAGAGCTAAATATGATATACTTCTTCAAAATCTAGTTTCCTGTTCAATTGATGTACTAGTGTTAACAGAAACTTTCTTGATGAATGGTGTATTTGGCAGTGAATAATTTCATGATCGGTATGCCATATTTAGAAATGATAGGGAGGTAATACTAACAGAGAAGTCAAAAAGAGGTGCAGTGAAAACGGGATACAGTGTAAAGCTACCTTCTGCTTATAATATTAAACATTGCGAATCTCTTAATCTTCATGATTTCTATAACAGTCGAAAATCGTTTTAAAATATTGTCTATATAACTCGTACTTCGGGTCACTCTGTGTACCAAGATTACTTGAACTACATCCAAAAAAAAATCTTCTTATAATGTCTGATTGCACCGTTATGGGTGATTTTCTCTTACTGAAATTAACGGCAGGTCTTTCCAGTTCACGCCCTACAGGCAACGTAGGACTTTGTGAGAATGGAACACTGCCTAGGACGAATTATAATGTTGATGAAGGCGCAAAAGTCAGTCCCCGAGCCAGAGGAATTAACCAATGAAACTTAAAATCTCCGACGCAGCTGGGTATTGAATCCGGGACCCCTGAACAAAAGGCCAGCATGTTAACTATTTAACTATTGATATGGACGATACCTCTGTGGTGTAGTGATTAGTGTGATTAGCTGCCACCCCCGCAGGCCCGGGGTCGATTTCCGGCTCTTCCACGAAATTTGAAATTTGGTACGATGGCTGTAACGGGGTTCACTCAGCCTCGGGAGGTCAACTGAGTAGAGCGGGTTCGATTCCCACCTCAGTCATCCTCGAAGCAGTTTTCCGTGGTTTCCCACTTCTCCTCCAGGCAAATGGTACCTAACTTAAGGCCACCGTCCCTTCCTTCTCTCTTCCTTGCCTGCCCCTTCTAATATTCCCCTCCCCCACAAGGCCCCCCTGTTCAGCACAGCACCTGGGCGATGTTCTGGTCCTCCTCCCCATTTTTATCCGCCCGGCCCAAAGTCTCAAGCTCCAGGACACAGCCCGCGAGCCGGTTGAATTCGGATCGATCGCTGAGTCCGAGGGAAAAACTATGCGTGGAAGGTAAACCGATTAAGAAACGGATTAAGACAGAAAGAAAGAAAGAAAGAAAGAAAGATGGACGGGTATGGAATGCACTGATATGAACAGAAAACATAAAGCCATCAGGTGGTTTTGGCAGCGTTGAAACCATACATTATTTTCTGTTCCCAGCATACTACCGAGACCGAATCAACTAAAAGTTGAAATCCACATAATATGGTAAAAAGCGCTCATGCGGCACGACATCTCATTCCAACTCGTGAAACGTTTTGTGGGTGGCCACCTGTCGTGATTATGATATTGTTCTGCTGAAGCGACATCTTTTACGTTCAATAGATGTGAACTATTTTATTGATTGTTCCGATGTAAATTCTCCAACTGGCTGCATTACTCATCCGAGTCGATATTCTGATTGTGTGGGAGTAGATTAGGATTAAGAATACAATTGAAATCTCATACAGCATTACCTTGACTACGAGAATGTTCTGTAAATCTCTTCCGAAACGTATACTGACAGATTTATCTCTTGAAACAGTTACTGATGATTTTATACGCAGGCTGCATGTGGCGATCTTATTATGTTTACATTATGTACCAAAATCAAATAAATAGCCCCTTGGTATCCCAATTCGAATTACGACAAGATTCTGGAGTGTTTTTAACCACAGTCAAATGCACATTCCCTGAACATTACGACTTCGCTCTAGATGTACAAGTGAACACCTATTAAGAGCATTTAGATCATTCGGTTACATCCATTAAATTATGAACTTTATTACAACAGTAAACCATAGTGTAACATAGGGCATCCAATAATTTACTTTTCAATGCTGGGGTTGTACCTTAATTAAGGCCGCGGCCGCTTCCTTCCAACTCCTAGGCCTTTCCTATCCCATTGTCGCCATAAGACCTATCTGTGTCGGTGCGACGTAAAGCAACTTGCGAAAAAATTACTTTTCACAGGCACAAGGTCCCGGGTAGTGAGACATTTAAAGTCCCTTTTACGACTCGACAACCTCCCGATGGTATCACCACCTTGATGAAGGCAAAATACATTTTCCCGGGTGTTTTGGAGGCTCGCGTGTTCAAATGATCCTTAGAGCTATGCCGGCGGGAGCATATGCTCCTGATAGGGCCACCCAAGCCGGACAGTTCTGAGGTGATGATCCAGACTAAGAGTGATACCCTGGTCCTCCAGGCTAGGGGTTGGTGCATGGGGCTAACAACTCCACTACCATAAAACTACATACTGTTCAGAAACCAAATCAAGATAACCGAACGGCCCCAAACTTACAACGACTAAAGCGCGCTAAATGGCAACGGTACGGATGTATTGGAACATGGAATGTGAAAAGTATCTTTCAGGCTGGGGCTAGTAGAAAACTGGAGGAGGAATTACTTAAATATCAGATAGATGTGGCAGCATTACTGGAGATAAGATGGAAGACAGTCGAGGTGGCAGACCTACAGCACTACATTTTGTTCAATAGTGGGGAGGAAGAAAATAAAATAGGAAAAGGGTTTATGTCAAGAAATCGGTCAGGCATAATGTGATAGAATATGAAGCAATAAGCCCCAGACTATGCCGGTTAAGATTGAATGGGAGATTTGCCAACATATCACTGATTAGTGTCCATGCCCCAACAGAGGATGCCGAAGAGGAAGAGAAAGAATAGTTCTATGAAAAAATGGAGCAAGTATATGACAAGTTGCCCAAGTATGATGTTAAAGTTGTCCTAGGGGATTATAAGGCCAAAGTAGGCAAAGAGAAAGAAAACCACCCAGTGGCAGGATATTACAGTAACCACCAAGAATCCAATGAGAACGGGTGGAAATTGATTGATTTTGCCTTTATTAAGGAGCTGGCGATTAAGAGCACATGTTTTCCACATAAGGAGATCCATAAAGAGACATGGATATCACCGGATGATCTGACAAAGAACCAGATAGACCATGTGCCGATAGATGCGCGACTTGCCTCCAATATAATGGATGTGAGAAGCATGCGTGGTGCAGACAGTGATTCAGATCACATACTGGTGAGGATCAAGTTCCAAGAAAGACTGGCAATTAAACCCAGGGACAGAGCTGAGCAGAGCAAGATCTATAATGTAGAATTGTTAAGGGATGCGAAGAAGGAGGAAGAGTATAGAG